>NW_026893209.1:10000-12500 GCF_033815535.1 Pezoporus flaviventris | reverse complement strand
CGAGGAGCGACAGCAATGATGGTGACACCGTTGCAAAGCTGACTGTGTGCTGAAGATGCCCAGCACATGCTTTCCCTCCTGGCTGTTCGGCGCTGGGAGCAGAGGCCAGACGTTCGTGCACTAATCGCTGAGCTTCTGGGCAGCTGAGAAGCAGCTTTGGAGAGGTTGCATTCAAATGTACTTTTAGGTATGAAACCGAGGAGTGACAGCAATAATGGTGACAGCATTGCAAAGCTGACTGTGTGCTGAAGATGCCCCGCACATGCTTTCCCTCCTGGCTCTTCGACTGTGGGAGCAGACGGCAACCCTAACCCTAACCCTAACCCTAACCCAACCCTAACCCTAACCCTAACCCTAACCCTACCCCTAACCCTAACCCTAAACCTAAACCTAACCCTAACCCTAACCCTAACCCTACCCCTAACCCTAACCCTAAGCCTAACCCTAACCCCTAACCCTAACCCTAACCCTAACCCTAACCCCTAACCCTAAGCCCTAACCCTAACCCTAACCCTAACCCTAAGCTTTCACCAGCTTTCCCTCCTGGCTCTTCGATTGTGGGAGCAGACGGCAACTGTTCGTGCTCTACTCACTGTGCAGCTGGGCAGCCGAGAGCAAGCTCCGAAGAGGGTGCATTCAAATGGACCTTTAGGTATGAAAGCGAGGAGCGACAGCAATGATGGTGACACCGTTGCAAAGCTGACTGTGTGCTGAAGATGCCCAGCACATGCTTTCCCTCCTGGCTCTTCGGCGCTGGGAGCAGAAGCCAGACGTTCGTGCACTAATCGTTCTGCCCCTGGGCAGCTGAGAACAAGCTTCGGAGAGGTTGCATTCAAATGGACTTTTAAGTATGAAAGCGAGGAGCGACAGCAATGATGGTGACACCGTTGCAAAGCTGACTGTGTGCTGAAGATGCCCAGCACATGCTTTCCCTCCTGGCTCTTCGGCTCTGGGAGCAGAGGCCAGACGTTCGTGCTCTAATCGCTGTGCTACTTGGCAGCTCAGAGCAAGCTCCGTAGAGGTTGCATTCGAGTGGACTTTTAGGTATGAAAGCGAGGAGCGACAGCAATGATGGTGACACCGTTGCAAAGCTAACTGTGTGCTGAAGATGCCCAGCACATGCTTTCCCTCCTGGCTCTTCGACTGTGGGAGCAGACGGCAACCGTTCGTGCTCTACTCACTGTGCTGCTGGGCAGCCGAGAGCAAGCTCCGAAGAGGGTGCATTCAAATGGACCTTTAGGTATGAAAGCGAGGAGCGACAGCAATGATGGTGACACCGTTGCAAAGCTGACTGTGTGCTGAAGATGCCCAGCACATGCTTTCCCTCCTGGCTCTTCGACTGTGGGAGCAGACGGCAACCGTTCGTGCTCTACTCACTGTGCTGCTGGGCAGCCGAGAGCAAGCTCTGAAGAGGGTGCATTCAAATGGACCTTTAGGTATGACACTGAGGAGCGACAGCAATGATGGTGACACCGTTGCAAAGCTGACTGTGTGCTGAAGATGCCCAGCACATGCTTTCCCTCCTGGCTCTTCGACTGTGGGAGCAGACGGCAACCGTTCGTGCTCTACTCACTGTGCTGCTGGGCAGCCGAGAGCAAGCTCCGAAGAGGGCGCTTTCAAATGGACCTTTCGGTATGAAAGCGAGGAGCGACAGCAATGATGGTGACACCGTTGCAAAGCTGACTGTGTGCTGAAGATGCCCAGCACATGCTTTCCCTCCTGGCTCTTCGGCGCTGGGAGCAGAGGCCAGACGTTCGTGCACTAATCGCTGAGCTTCTGGGCAGTGAGAAGCAGCTTTGGAGAGGTTGCATTCAAATGTACTTTTAGGTATGAAACCGAGGAGTGACAGCAATAATGGTGACAGCATTGCAAAGCTGACTGTGTGCTGAAGATGCCCCGCACATGCTTTCCCTCCTGGCTCTTCGACTGTGGGAGCAGACGGCAACCCTAACCCTAACCCTAACCCTACCCCTAACCCTAACCCTAACCCTAACCCTAACCCTAACCCTACCCCTAACCCTAACCCTAACCCTAAACCTACCATAACCCATAACCTAAGCCCTAACCCCTAACCCTAACCCTAACCCTAACCCTAACCCTAACCCCGAACCCTAACCCCTAACCCTAACCCTAACCCTAACCCTAAGCTTTCACCAGCTTTCCCTCCTGGCTCTTCGATTGTGGGAGCAGACGGCAACTGTTCGTGCTCTACTCACTGTGCAGCTGGGCAGCCGAGAGCAAGCTCCGAAGAGGGTGCATTCAAATGGACCTTTAGGTATGAAAGCGAGGAGCGACAGCAATGATGGTGACACCGTTGCAAAGCTGACTGTGTGCTGAAGATGCCCAGCACATGCTTTCCCTCCTGGCTCTTCGGATCTGGGAGCAGAAGCCAGACGTTCGTGCACTAATCGTTCTGCCCCTGGGCAGCCGAGAACAAGCTTCGGAGAGGTTGCATTCAAATGGACTTTTAAGTATGAAAGCGAGGAGCGACAGCAATGAT
>NW_026893206.1:0-34157 GCF_033815535.1 Pezoporus flaviventris | reverse complement strand
TCATAGTGGCCCCCCCAGCCTCCCATAGACCCCCCATAGCGCCCCCCCCAGCCCCCATAGGCACCCCCAGACACCCCCATAGTGCCCCCCCAGCCCCCCATAGGCACCCACAGACCCCCCATAGTGCCCCCCCAGCCCCCCATAGGCACCTCATAGTGCCCCCCCAGCCACCTATAGGCACCCATAGACCCCCCATAGTGCCCCCCCAGCCACCTATAGGCACCCATAGACCCCCCAGCCCCCCATAGGAACCCCATAGGCACCCCATAGTGCCCCCCCAGCCCCCCCATAGACCCCCCATAGTGCCCCCCCAGCCCCCCATAGGCACCCCCAGACACCCCCATAGTGCCCCCCCAGCCCCCCATAGGCACCCATAGACCCCCCAGCCCCCCATAGACCACCCATAGTGCCCCCCCAGCTCCCCACAGACACCCCATAGTGCCCCCCCAGCCCCCCATAGGCACCCCCAGACACCCCCATAGTGCCCCATAGTAAACCCCAGCCCCCCATAGGCACCCATAGACCCCCAATAGTGCCCCCCCAGCCCCCCATAGGCACCCCAGCCACCCCCAGACACCCCCATAGTGCCCCCCCAGCCCCCCATAGGCACCCATAGACCCCCCAGCCCCCCATAGGCACCCCCAGCCACCCCATAGACCCCCATAGTGCCCCCCCAGCCACCCATAGGCACCCATAGACCCCCCATAGTGCCCCCCAGCGCCCCATAGGCACCCATAGACCCCCAATAGTGCCCCCCCAGCTCCCCATAGACCCCCCAGCCCCCCATAGACCCCCCATAGTGCCCCCCCAGCCCCCCATAGACCCCAATAGTGCCCCCCCCAGCCTCCCATAGACCCCCCATAGCGCCCCCCAGCCCTCCATAGGCACCCACAGACCCCCCAGTCCCCCATAGACCCCCCATAGGCACCCCATAGACCCCCCATAGTGCCCCCCAGCCCCCCATAGACCCCAATAGTGCCCCCCCAGCCCCCCATAGACCCCCCATAGCGCCCCCCCAGCCCTCCATAGGCACCCACAGACCCCCCAGTCCCCCATAGACCCCCCATAGGCACCCCATAGACCCCCCATAGTGCCCCCCCAGCCCCCCATAGCCCCCCCCTAGCCCCCCATAGTGCCCCCCCCAGCCCCCCATAGGCACTCATAGACCCCCCAGCCCCCATAGACCCCCCATAGTGCCCCCCCAGCCCCCCATAGACCCCAATAGTGCCCCCCCCAGCCTCCCATAGACCCCCCATAGCGCCCCCCCAGCCCTCCATAGGCACCCACAGACCCCCCAGTCCCCCATAGACCCCCCATAGGCACCCCATAGACCCCAATAGTGCCCCCCAGCCTCCCATAGACCCCCCATAGTGACCCCCCAGCCCCCCATAGGCACCCATAGACCCCCCAGCCCCCCATAGACCCCAATAGTGCTCCCCCAGCCACCCATAGACCCCCCATAGCGCCCCCCCAGCCCCCCATAGGCACCCATAGACCCCCCATAGCGCCCCCCCCAGCCCCCATAGGCACCCCCAGACACCCCCATAGCGCCCCCCCAGCCCCCACAGACCCCAATAGTGCCCCCCCAGCCTCCCATAGACCCCCCATAGTGCCCCCCCAGCCACCTATAGGCACCCATAGGCTCCCCAGCCCCCCATAGGAACCCCATAGGCACCCCATAGTGCCCCCCCAGCCCCCCATAGGCACCCATAGACCCCCCAGCCCCCCATAGACCCCCCATAGACCCCCCATAGTGCCCCCCTGAGCCCCCCATAGCCCCCCCCCCCCAACCTGCTTCATGATGAGGCGGGCCAGCACGTTCATGGCGAAGGCTCCGAGGCGCGGGTACATGGTGAGGGCCTGGATCACCGTCCTCATGAGCAGCATGGGCAGGGGGCTCTGCTCCACCAGCTGCTGCACCACCACCGCCAGCACCTCCGACGTGTACACGGCGCGCTCCGCGAAGCACAGGTTGGTGGCTGCGGGTGGGGGGCACGCGCATCGGGGTGGCACCCATGGGTGGGGGGCAGGGACGTGGGGATGGCACCCATGGGTGGGGGGCACGCGCATCGGGGTGGCACCCATGGGTGGGGGGCACACACATCAGGATGGCACCCATGGGTGGGGGGCAGGGACGCCGGGATGGCACCCATGGGTGGGGGGCAGGGACGCCGGGATGGCACCCATGGGTGTGGGGCAGGGACGCGGGGATGGCACCCATGGGTGGGGGGCACACACATCGGGATGGCACCCATGGGTGGGGGGCACACACATCAGGATGGCACCCATGGGTGTGGGGCAGGGACGCGGGGATGGCACCCATGGGTGGGGGGCACACACATCGGGATGGCACCCATGGGTGGGGGGCAGGCACACCGGGATGGCACCCATGGGTGGGGGGCACACACACCGGGATGGCACCCATGGGTGGGGGGCACACACATCAGGATGGCACCCATGGGTGGGGGGCAGGGACGCCGGGATGGCACCCATGGGTGTGGGGCAGGGACGCGGGGATGGCACCCATGGGTGGGGCGCACACACATCAGGATGGCACCCATGGGTGGGTGGGGGGGGAGCTGCCCTTGGCACCCTGACCCCCACCCAGAGCAGCACCCACCTTTGATGATGGACTTCATGTCGCACTTGGAGGAGTCGATGTTGTGCAGCGCCAGCAGGAGCTCGCCGGGGCTCAGAGGGGACACGGCCGAGGAGCCATCGCCTGCAGTGGGGCAGGGGGGGGTTAGGGGTGGGCACAGGGACACCCATGGGGACACCCATGGGGACACCCATGGGGACAGCAATGGGGACAGCAATGGGGACAGCAATGGGACACCCATGGGGACACCCATGGGGACAGCAATGGGGACAGCAATGGGGACAGCAATGGGACACCCATGGGGACAGCAATGGGGACAGCAATGGGGACAGCAATGGGGACAGCAATGGGGACACCCATGGGGACACCAATGGGGACAGCAATGGGACACCCATGGGGACATCAATGGGGACAGCAATGGGACACAGAGGCACCCATAAGGACACCAATGGGACACCCGGACACCCATGGGGACACCAATGGGGACAGCAATGGGACACCCATAGGGACAGCAATGGGACACCCATAGGGACAGCAATGGGACACACAGACACCAATGGGACACCCATAGGGACACCAATGGGACACAGGGACACCCATAGGGACACCAATGGGACACCCAGACACCCATGGGGACACCAATGGGACACCCATGGGGACACCAATGGGACACACAGACACCCATAGGGACACCAATGGGACACCCATAAGGACACCAATGGGACACCCAGACACCCATGAGGACTCAATGGGACATCCATAGGGACACCCATAGGGACACCCATGGGGACACTAATGGGACACCCATGGGGACACCCATAGGGACACCAATGGGACACCCATAGGGACACCCAGACACCCATGAGGACTCAATGGGACACCCATAGGGACACCCATGGGGACACCAATGGGACACCCATAGGGACACCCATGGGGACACCCATGGGGACACCCATGAGGACTCAATGGGACATCCATGGGGACACCCATGGGGACACCCATAGGGACACCAATGGGACACCCATAGGGACACCCATGAGGACTCAATGGCACACCCATAGGGACACCCATAGGGACACCCATAGGGACACCAATGGGACACCCATGGGGACACCCATAGGGACACCCATAGGGACACCCATAGGGACACAGTGGCAGCGATGGGTGCCCCGTTCCGCCCCCCATGGTGTCCCCCCCGTACCGTGCTGCGTCCCCAGCAGGCGGTTGAAGACCTCCTTGACCACGATGGGGTTGAGCTTGATGAGCTTGGGCAACGCCTGGATCACCTCTTTCTGCACCCAAACACAGGGGGCACGGTGGGGACCCCCCCCCTCCACGCTGTGGGGCTCACTTATGGGGCTGGCGCCCCATTGAACGGGACCCACTGACCTTCTCCAGCCCATTGAGCACCGGGATGAGGAACCTCACATCCGGCAACCGCTTGTGATACAGATCCCGCACCCTCTTGACCAGCTCCGGCGAGGGGGGCACTGCGAGGATGTGGGGCGAGGGTAGCGTGGTGGGGGGGGCGATGCCAAGCTATGGGGCAGCCCCCTTGCATCCCGTCATGTGTGGGTCCATGTCCCCCCCCCCCTTACCTTTGTCGGTGAGGCTGTGCAGGCACCGCGTCACCAAGGTCTCAGCTCCTTTGGGGCAGTTCTCCACCAGCAGCAGCAGCTCGGGGGAGTTCATCCCCATGGCTCGGATCTATGGGAGCAACGACGTGACCCGTGGGGCAGCCCCATAGCGACCCTGCCCCACCGATGTCACCCTATGGGGGCTCACCGGCTGCTCGATGACCCGCAGCACCGTCCTCTTGATGTCGGCGATGGCCTCGGTGTAGACGGAGGCCAGCTCGTGGATGAGCTTGTGGTTATGGGGCAGGAGGGCCAGGTAGAGGTAGAGGCACTGCTTGATGGTCTCCTCCGTCCACGGCGCCGCCACCTCTGCCACAAGAGGTAAGGTGAGCCCCACGGATGTGGGTCGCGGCCCTATGGTGGGTACCAAGCCCCACGGATGTGGGTCGCAGCACTATGGTGGGTACTGAGCCCCCACGGATGTGGGTCGCGGCCCTATGGTGGGTACCGAGCCCCATGGTGGGTCCCAGCCCCATGGTGGGTACTGAGCCCCACGGATGTGGGTCACAGCCCTATGGTGGGTACTGAGCCCCATGGTGGGTACCGAGCCCCACGGATGTGGGTCGCGGCCCTATGGTGGGTACCGAGCCCCACGGATGTGGGTCGCAGCCCTATGGTGGGTACTCAGCCCCACGGATGTGGGTCGCGGCCCTATGGTGGGTACCGAGCCCCACGGATGTGGGTCGCAGCCCTATGGTGGGTACTGAGCCCCACGGTGGGTACCGAGCATCATGGTGGGTCACAGCCCTATGGTGGGTACTCAGCCCCACGGCTGTGGGTCGCAGCCCTATGGTGGGTACCGAGCCCCACGGATGTGGGTCGCAGCCCTATGGTGGGTACTCAGCCCCACGGATGTGGGTCGCGGCCCTATGGTGGGTACCGAGCCCCACGGATGTGGTCGCAGCCCTATGGTGGGTACTGAGCCCCACGGTGGGTACCGAGCATCATGGTGGGTCACAGCCCTATGGTGGGTACTCAGCCCCACGGCTGTGGGTCGCAGCCCTATGGTGGGTACCGAGCCCCACGGATGTGGGTCGCAGCCCTATGGTGGGTACCAAGCCCCACGGCGGGTACCGAGCATCATGGTGGGTCCCAGCCCCATGGTGGGTACTGAGCCCCACGGATGTGGGTCACAGCCCTATGGTGGGTACTGAGCCCCATGGTGGGTACCAAGCCCCACGGATGTGGGTCGCGGCCCTATGGTGGGTACCAAGCCCCACGGATGTGGGTCGCGGCCCCATGGTGGGTACCGAGCCCCCACGGATGCGGGTCGCAGCCCTATGGTGGGTACTCAGCCCCACGGCTGTGGGTCGCAGCCCTATGGTGGGTACCGAGCCCCACAGCTGTGGGTCGCAGCCCTATGGTGGGTACCAAGCCCCACGGCGGGTACCGAGCATCATGGTGGGTCCCAGCCCCATGGTGGGTACCGAGCCCCACGGCTGTGGGTCACAGCCCTATGGTGGGTACCGAGCCCCACGGCTGTGGGTCGCAGCCCTATGGTGGGTACCGAGCCCCACGGTGGGTACCGAGCATCATGGTGGGTACTGAGCCCCATGGTGGGTACCGAGCCCCACGGCTGTGGGTCACAGCCCTATGATGAGTACTGAGCCCCATGGCGGTGGGTACCGAGCCCCATGGTGGGTCCCAACCCCATGGTGGGTACCAAGCCCCACGGTGGCTCCCAAACCCCACAGCAGCCGCTCCCAAACCCCACAGCAGCTCCCAAGCCCCACAGCGGTGGGTCCCAAGCCCCATGGCGGGTCCCAAGCCCCATGGCGGGTCCCAAGCCCCATAGTGGGTACCGAGCCCCATGGTGGGTCCCAACCCCCATGGTGGGTCCCAAGCCCCATGGTGGGCACCAACCCCACAGTGGGTCCCAACCCCATGGCGGGTCCCAAACCCCATAGTGGGTACCGATCCCATGGTGGGTCCCAACCCCATGGTGGGTCCCAAGCCCCACGGTGGGTCCCAACCCCACGGTAGGTCCCAAGCCCCATGGTGGGTACTGAGCCCCATGGTGGGTACCAAGCCCCATGGTGGGTCCCAACCCCATGGTGGGTCCCAAGCCCCACGGTGGGTCCCAGCCCCATGGCGGGTCCCAAGCCCCACGGTGGGTCCCAGCCCCATGGCGGGTACCAAGCCCCACGGCGGTGGGTCCCAACCCCATGGCGGGTACCGAGCCCCATGGTGGGTCCCAACCCCCATGGCGGGTCCCAAACCCCATAGTGGGTACCGAGCCCCATGGCGGGTCCCAAACCCCATGGTGGGTCCCAACCCCATGGCGGGTCCCAAACCCCATAGTGGGTACTGAGCCCCATGGTGGGTCCCAACCCCATGGCGGGTCCCAAACCCCATAGTGGGTACTGAGCCCCATGGTGGGTCCCAACCCCCATGGTGGGTCCCAAGCCCCATGGCAGGTCCCAACCCCCATGGTGGGTCCCAAGCCCCATGGTGGGTCCCAAACCCCATAGTGGGTACTGAGCCCCATGGTGGGTCCCAAGCCCCATAGTGGGTACTGAGCCCCATGGTGGGTCCCAACCCCATGGCGGGTCCCAAGCCCCATAGTGGGTACTGAGCCCCATGGTGGGTCCCAAGCCCCATAGTGGGTACTGAGCCCCATGGTGGGTCCCAACCCCATGGCGGGTCCCAAGCCCCATAGTGGGTACTGAGCCCCATGGTGGGTCCCAAGCCCCATAGTGGGTACTGAGCCCCATGGTGGGTCCCAACCCCATGGCGGGTCCCAAGCCCCATAGTGGGTACTGAGCCCCATGGTGGGTCCCAACCCCATGGTGGGTCCCAAACCCCATAGTGGGTACTGAGCCCCATGGTGGCTCCCAAACCCCACAGCGTCTCCCAAGCCCCACGGCCGCCCCTCACCCGTGTCCTTGTCGGCCCCGAAGAGCACGGAGGGCGGGTTGGGGTGCACCAGGAGCTGCAGGTAGTTGAGGGCGAACTTCTCCACGTACTCTCGGAGCTGATCCTTCTCGTACATGCGCTTGATGAAGAGCAGCGCCTGCTGCCGCACCTATGGGGCGCAGCGTCAGCACCGTGGGGGGGGGGGCTATGGGGCGCTATGGGGCGCTATGGGGCGCTATGGGGCGCTATGGGGCACGGGACCTTGTCCTTCTCGTGGGAGCTCAGGTCCAGCAGCACGTGCAGGTACTGGAACTGCCGTGATGGACGCTTGAAGATGAGGTCCCGCAGCGTGGACATGCCCAGGTAGGTGCGGCTCTGCAGGGAGCGGCCAGCACGGAGGGCTTGGGGTCCATGGCCCCATAGCACACACACCCACATCCCATACCCATATCCCATATCCCACATCCCACATCCCATATACCATATCCCATATCCATACCCCAATCCAATCACCAATCCCACATCCCACATCCCACATCCCAAATCCCATATCCCACATCCCACATCCCATATCCCATATCCATATCCCATATCCCATCCCATACCCACATCCCAATCCCATATCCCATATCCCACATCCCATATCCCATATCCCACATCCCATATCCCTATCCCAATCCCATATCCATATCCCAATCCCCATATCCCATATCCCACACCCCATATCCCATATCCCATATCCCATATCCCACATCCCACATCCCATATCCCATATCCCACATCCCATATCCCATATCCCATATCCCATACCCCATATCCCACATCCCATATCACATATCCCATATCCCATATCCCATATCACATATCCCATATCCCATATCCCACATCCCATATCCCATATCCCATATCCCACACCCCATATCCCACATCCCATATCACATATCCCATATCCCATATCCCACATCCCATATCACATATCCCATATCCCATATCCCACACCCCATATCCCATATCCCATACCCCATACCCCACATCCCATATCCCATATCCCATATCCCACACCCCATATCCCACATCCCATACCCCACACCCCATATCCCATATCCCACATCCCATACCCCATATCCCACATCCCATACCCCACATCCCATATCCCACATCCCATACCCCATATCCCATACCCCACACCCCATATCCCATACCCCATATTCCATACCCCACATCCCACACCCCACATCCCACATCCCATACCCCACATCCCATATCGCATACCCCACATCCCATATCCCATATCCCACTTCCCATACTCCATATCGCATACCCCATATCGCATACCCCATATCCCACACCCCACATCCCATACCCCATATCCCATACCCCACATCCCATATCCCACATCCCATACTCCATACCCCATATCTCATACCCCACATCCCATACCCCACATCCCATACCCTATATCCCATACCCCATATCCCACACCCCGTATCCCATATCCCATACCCTAAACCCCACCCCATATCCCATACCCCATATCCCATATCCCACACCCCACACCCCATATCCCATACCCCACACCCCACATCCCACACCCCACACCCCATCCCATATCCCACCTCATCCTCGCAGTACTTGCGGATCACTTCCAGCGCGCTCTCGGTGATGAGCGGCGCCTCCAGCACTACTTTGGTGAAGATCCTGCAGGGAAGCAGCCAGCCTTGGGGTCCTCATCCCATCCTTGGGGTCCCCATCCCATCCTTGGGGTCCCCATCCCATCCTTGGGGTCCCCATCCCATCCTTGGGGTCCCCATCCCAGCCTTGGGGTCCTCATCCCAGCCTTGGGGTCCCCATCCCATCCTTGGGGTCCCCATCCCATCCTTGGGGTCCTCATCCCATCCTTGGGGTCCCCATCCCAGCCTTGGGGTCCCCATCCCATCCTTGGGGTCCTCATCCCATCCTTGGGGTCCCCATCCCATCCTTGGGGTCCCCATCCCATCCTTGGGGTCCTCATCCCATCCTTGGGGTCCCCATCCCATCCTTGGGGTCCCCATTCTATCCCTGGGGTCCCCATCCCATCCTTGGGGTCCCCATCCCATCCTTGGGGTCCCCATCCCATCCCTGGGGTCCCCATCCCATCCTTGGGGTCCCCATCCCATCCCTAGGGTCCCCACCCCATCCTTGGGGTCCCCATCCCATCCCTGGGGTCCCCATCCCATCCCTAGGGTCCCCACCCCATCCTTGGGGTCCCCATCCCATCCCTAGGGTCCCCATCCCATCCCTGGGGTCCCCATCCCATCCCTGGGGTCCCCATCCCATTCCCAGTGTCCCCATCCAATCCCTGGGGTCCCCATCCCATTCCCCAGTGTCCCCATCCCATCCCTGGGGTCCCCATCCCATTCCCAGTGTCCCCATCCCATCCCTGGGGTCCCCATCCCTGGGGTCCCCATCCCTGGGGTCCCCATCCCATTCCCAGTGTCCCCATCCCATCCCTGGGGTCCCCATCCCATTCCCAGTGTCCCCATCCCATCCCTGGGGTCCCCATCCCATTCCCAGTGTCCCCATCCCATCCCTGGGGTCCCCATCCCTGGGGTCCCCATCCCATTCCCAGTGTCCCCATCCCATCCCTGGGGTCTCCATCCCATCCCTGGGGTCCCCATCCCATTCCCAGTGTCCCCATCCCATCCCTGGGGTCCCCATCCCATTCCCAGTGTCCCCATCCCATTCCCAGTGTCCCCATCCCATCCCTGGGGTCCCCATCCCATCCTTGGGTCCCCATCACATTCCCAGTGTCCCCCTCCCATTCCCCTCTCCCCATCCCTGCTGTCCCCCTCCCATTCCCAATGTCCCCCTTCCATCCCCATCTCCCCATCCCTGGTGTCCCCCTCCCATTGCCCTGTCCCCATCCCTGCTGTCCCCCTCCCATCCCCATCCCATTCCCAGTGTCCCCATCCTTGGGGTCCCCATCCCACCCCTGCTGTCCTGTCCCCCCCCCCAATCCGCACCCATCCTTCTGGTCGGGTTTCTCCTGCAGCCCGGCCAGCAGCCCGATGAGGCACTGGTCGTAGCGCTCCAGGTTTCCCTCCGGGAAGCGGCTCAGGTGGGAATTGTACTCCTGGAAGAGCCAGGCGAAGGCCAGGTCCAGGCGGGAGCGGACGTCCTCCAGGATGAAGGCCAGGACCTCGCTCTTGAGGGGCACCTCCAAGTGCGTCACCAGCGACGCCAAGATCTTCACCCGGGCCTGGCCAAGGGGACATCAGTGTCACCGGTACCCAGAGCATCACCGGTACCCAGAGCATCACCGGTACCCAGAGCATCACTGGTACCCAGAGCATCATCGGTACCCGGAGCATCACTGGTACCCACAGCATCACAGGTAACTGCAGCATCACCGGTACCCAGAGCGTCACCAGTACCCGGAGCATCACCGGTACCCAGAGCATCACTGGTACCCAGAGCATCACCGGTACCCAGAGCATCACCGGTACCCAGAGCATCACTGGTACCCGCAGCATCACCGGTACCCAGAGCGTCACCGGTACCCAGAGCATCACTGGTACCCGCAGCATCACCGGTACCCAGAGCGTCACCGGTACCCAGAGCATCACTGGTACCCGCAGCATCCACCGGTACCCAGAGCATCATCAGTACCCAGAGCACCACTGGTACCCACACACCGGTACCCAGAGCGTCACCAGTACCCAGAGTATCAGTGGTACTCAGAGCGTCACCAGTACCCAGAGCATCACCGGTACCCAGAGCATCACCGGTACCCAGAGCATCACCGGCACCCAGGGCATCACCGGTACCCACAGCATCACTGGTACCCACAGCGTCACCGGTACCCAGAGCATCACCGGTACCCAGAGCGTCACCGGTACCCAGAGCGTCACCGGTACCCAGAGCATCACCGGTACCCGGAGCATCACCGGTACCCGGAGCATCACCGGTACCCAGAGCATCACTGGTACACAGATCACCACTGGTAGCCAGAGCACCACCGGTAGCCAGAGCATCACCGGTAACCACAGCATCACCAGTACCTGCAGCATCACCAGTACCCAGAGCATCACCGGTACCCAGAGCATCACCGGTACCCACAGCATCACCGGTACCCAGAGCATCACTGGTACCCGCAGCATCACTGGTACCCACAGTGTCACTGGTACCCAGAGCATCACTGGTACCCACAGTGTCACCAGCACCCACAGCCTCCAGGCACAGGGTCTGGGTGCCACACAGTGGGTGACACATGGAAGGGTGACAAAGACTGTGCGCAACAGATGGAAGGGTGACACGGCTCTGGGTGACATGTGGAGGGTGCCAAGAGATTTGGTGACAAGAGGGTCTGGGTGACACCCGGAAAGGTGACACCAGACGCTGTGGGTGCCACACTGGGTGCCACATTGGGTGCCACACGGGGTGCCACACCGGGTGCCACACTGGGTGCCACACTGGGTGCCACATTGGGCGCCACATTGGGTGCCACATTAGGTGCCACACCGGGTGCCACGCCGGGTGCCACACTGGGTGCCACATTAGGTGCCACATTGGGTGCCACACTGGGTGCCACATTGGATGCCACACCGGGTGCCACACTGGGTGCCACACTGGTTGCCACATTGGGTGCCACACCGGGTGCCACACTGGGTGCCACACTGGTTGCCACATTGGGTGCCACACTGGGTGCCCCATTGGGTGCCACATTGGGTGCCACACTGGGTGCCACACTGGGTACCACATTAGGTGCCACACTGGGTGCCACATTGGATGCCACATTGAGTACCACACTGGGTGCCACACTGGGTGCCACGCTGGGTGCCACGCTGGGTGCCACATTGGGTGCCACACTGGGTGCCACACTGGGTGCCACACTGGGTGCCACATTGGATGCCACATTGAGCACCACACTGGGTGCCACACTGGTTGCCACATTGGGTGCCACACTGGGTGCCACATTGGATGCCACATTGAGTACCACACTGGGTGCCACACTGGGTGCCACACTGGGTGCCACATTAGGTGCCACGCTGGGTGCCACGCTGGGTGCCACATTGGGTGCCACACTGGGTGCCACATTGGATGCCACATTGAGCACCACACTGGGTGCCACATTAGGTGCCACACTGGGTGCCACATTGGATGCCACATTGGGTACCACACTGGGTGCCACACTGGGTGCCACATTAGGTGCCACGCTGGGTGCCACGCTGGGTGCCACGCTGGGTGCCACATTGGGTGCCACACAGGGTGCCACACCGGGTGCCACACTGGGTGCCACATTAGGTGCCAAACTGGGTGCCACACCGGGTGCCCCATTGGGTGCCACACTGGGCGCCACACTGGTTGCCACACTGGGTGCCACACTGGGTGCCACATTAGGTGCCACACTGGGTGCCACACTGGTTGCCACATTGGGTGCCACACTGGGTGCCACACTGGGTGCCACATTGGATGCCACATTGAGTACCACACTGGGTGCCACACCGGGTGCCACACTGGGTGCCACACCGGGTGCCCCATTGGGTGCCACACTGGGTGCCACATTAGGTGCCACACTGGGTGCCACACTGGGTGCCACATTGGGTACCATACTGGGTGCCACATTAGGTGCCACGCTGGGTGCCACACCAGGTGCCACATTGGGTGCCACACTGGGTGCCACATTGGGTGCCACATTAGGTGCCACACTGGGTGCCACACTGGGTGGCACACCGGGTGCCCCATTGGGTGTCACACTGGGTGCCACACTGGGTGCCCCATTGGGTGCCACACTGGGCGCCACACCGGGTGCCCCATTGGGTGTCACACTGGGTGCCACACCGGGTGCCACACTGGGTGCCCCATTGGGTGCCACATTGGGTGCCCCATTGGGTGCCACACTGGGTGCCACACTGGGTACCCCATTGGGTGCCCCATTGGGTGTCACACTGGGTGCCACACTGGGTACCCCATTAGGTGCCACATTGGGTGCCACACTGGGCGCCACATTAGGTGCCACATTGGGTGCCACACTGGGTGCCACACTGGGTGCCCCATTGGGTGCCCCATTGGGTGCCACACCGGGTGCCCCATTGGGTGCCCCATTGGGTGCCACACTGGGTACCCCATTGGGTGCCCCATTGGGTGCCACACCGGGTGCCCCATTGGGTGCCCCACCGGGTGCCACACTGGGTGCCACATTGGGTACCACACTGGGTGCCACACTGGGTGCCCCATTGGGTGCCACATTGGGTGCCACACTGGGTACCACACTGGGTACCACACTGGGTGCCACACCGGGTGCCACACCGGGTGCCACACTGGGTGCCACATTGGGTGCCACACTGGGTGCCACGCTGGGTGCCACACTGGGTGCCACACTGGGTGCCACATTGGGTGCCCCATTGGGTGCCACACCGGGTGCCACATTAGGTGCCACACTGGGTGCCACACTGGGTGCCACACCGAGTGCCACACTGGGTGCCCCATTGGGTGCCACACTGGGTGCCACACTGGGTGCCCCATTGGGTGCCCCATTGGGTGCCACACTGGGTGCCACACCGGGTGCCCCATTGGGTGCCCCACCGGGTGCCACACCGGGTGCCAGGGTACCTGCGCAGCCCCGCTGCAGGCCACGGCGCGCTCTGCCCTCAGGATGCGCTTGACGGCGCCGAGCTTCAGCTTCTCCACCTGGGTCTCCGTGAGGGGCTTGAGGACGTCAGGCAGGCGGAAAACCTTCTTCCTGCCCCCAGCACCCACCAGCCTAAGGGTGGGGGGAAACAGAGAGCCAGGGGTGAGGCCCGGCCCCAGCAGCACCCATGGGTGCTCCCGGCGCGGCGCTCACCGCGGCTGCGGCGCGGGGATGATGGGCTCCGGGCGCCGCTTGGTCTGGGGGGCTTCCTCCTCCAGGAGGGTGGTGGCCGAGCCCTGGGCCCCCAGCACGGAGATGGCCTGGCCCTGGGCTAGGGCTGAGAGGCGCCGCTTGATGACCACGCTCTCGGGCTTGGAGGCCTTCTCCTCCTTGGGTTCCTCCTTCAGGTGCTTCGTCTGCTCCACGCCTGGAGAAGGGACGGGGACAGCAAAGGGAGCCTGAGATCCGTGGGGATGAGCAGGGGGGAGCTGAGTGGTCACAGTGTCATGGGGATGGGGGGGAAGGAGGAGGAGATGCTGCCAAAGGGGGTTTCAAGGCAAGAGAGAGCAATCAGGAACAAGAAAATGGGGACCAAAAGGAAGGCATCTCCATGCTTCCGATCATATCCAGCGCCATGCCCCACACAGACCATGCGATGGGGGTGTCCTGGGATGGGAATCAGGTGGAGGGGATCGAAGGAAGGGTCTCCCTCATCCCTGAGGCTCCAACCCAACCCTTACCCCATGGGAATGGTCCCAACTCAACCCTTACCCCATGGGAATGGTCCCAACTCAACCCTTAACCCATGGGAATGGTCCCAACCCAACCCTTACCCCATGGGAATGGTCCCAACTCAACCCTTACCCCATGGGAATGGTCCCAACTCAACCCTTAACCCATGGGAATGGCCCCAACCCAACCCTTACCCCATGGGAATGGTCCCAACCCAACCCTTAACCCATGGGAATGGTCCCAACCCAACCCTTACCCCATGGGAATGGTCCCAACCCAACCCTTACCCCATGGGAATGGACCCAACTCAACCCTTACCCCATGGGAATGGTCCCAACCCAACCCTTAACCCCCAGGAATGGTCCCAACTCAACCCTTACCCCATGGGAATGGTCCCAACTCAACCCTTACCCCATGGGAATGGTCCCAACCCAACCCTTACCCCATGGGAATGGTCCCAACCCAACCCTTACCCCATGGGAATGGTCCCAAGCCAACCCTTACCCCATGGGAATGGTCCCAAGCCAACCCTTAACCCATGGGAATGGTCCCAACCCAACCCTTACCCCATGGGAATGGTCCCAACCCAACCCTTACCCCATGGGAATGGTCCCAACTCAACCCTTAACCCATGGGAATAGTCCCAACCCAACCCTTACCCCATGGGAATGGTCCCAACCCAACCCTTACCCCATGGGAATGGTCCCAACCCAACCCTTACCCCATGGGAATGGTCCCAACCCAACCCTTAACCCCCAGGAATGGTCCCAACTCAACCCTTACCCCATGGGAATGGTCCCAACTCAACCCTTAACCTATGGGAATGGTCCCAACCCAACCCTTAACCCATGGGAATGGTCCCAACCCAACCCTTAACCCATGGGAATGGTCCCAACCCAACCCTTACCCCATGGGAATGGTCCCAACCCAACCCTTAACCCATGGGAATGGTCCCAACTCAACCCTTACCCCATGGGAATGGTCCCAACTCAACCCTTACCCCATGGGAATGGTCCCAACCCAACCCTTACCCCATGGGAATGGTCCCAACCCAACCCTTACCCCATGGGAATGGTCCCAACTCAACCCTTACCCCATGGGAATGGTCCCAACCCAACCCTTAACCCATGGGAATGGTCCCAACCCAACCCTTAACCCATGGGAATGGTCCCAACCCAACCCTTACCCCATGGGAATGGTCCCAACCCAACCCTTACCCCATGGGAATGGTCCCAACTCAACCCTTACCCCATGGGAATGGTCCCAACCCAACCCTTAACCCATGGGAATGGTCCCAACCCAACCCTTAACCCATGGGAATGGTCCCAACTCAACCCTTACCCCATGGGAATGGTCCCAACTCAACCCTTAACCCCCAGGAATGGTCCCAACTCAACCCTTACCCCATGGGAATGGTCCCAACTCAACCCTTAACCCCCAGGAATGGTCCCAACTCAACCCTTAACCCATGGGAATGGTCCCAACCCAACCCTTACCTCATGGGAATGGTCCCAACCCAACCCTTAACCCATGGGAATGGTCCCAACTCAACCCTTACCCCATGGGAATGGTCCCAACCCAACCCTTAACCCCCAGGAATGGTCCCAACCCAACCCTTACCTCATGGGAATGGTCCCAACTCAACCCTTACCCCATGGGAATGGTCCCAACCCAACCCTTAACCCATGGGAATGGTCCCAACCCAACCCTTAACCCATGGGAATGGTCCCAACCCAACCCTTACCCCATGGGAATGGTCCCAACTCAACCCTTACCCCATGGGAATGGTCCCAACCCAACCCTTACCCCATGGGAATGGTCCCAACCCAACCCTTAACCCATGGGAATGGTCCCAAGTCAACCCTTACCCCATGGGAATGGTCCCAACCCAACCCTTACCCCATGGGAATGGTCCCATCTTGACCTTAGGACGGGTTTTGGTGCCCCCCCACGTCCCTGGCAGCACCCACCTGGCCCCAGCCCCGCTGCTGTCATCTGGGTGGCCATGAGCCTGGCCAGGTGCTTGATCTGCACCTCGGTGCCCGCCGACTCCACCGGGGTATAGGTGGCCTGGAAGGATGCGGGCATGGCCTCGGGCAGGTACACCATGCTGATGAGCACCTATGGGAGGGGACACGGCGTCAGAACCCCCCTAAAGCAGCAGAACCACCCCCTTCCTCCTCCCCATTGCCCCCATGGGCTCACCAGGTTGGCCACGTTCTCTGGGGTGAGCAGGGGCTGCAGGAACTCGGCCGTGATGTCCGTGTCCGAGGGGACCCCGCTCTGCCCCGGGGCCTTGGGCACCGTCACCGGGGCCACCTCTAGGTCCTTGTCCTCATCGTCCTCAGGGGGCTCTGTAGGGACAAGGCTCAGGGTTCCAAAGGGGGTCCCGCAAGGGACAGCGTGGAGGGAGGGGGAAGGCTCCAGGGGGGCACCAATGGGCACCAGGAGGGCACTGGAGGACCATGATGGGCACCAAGAGGACCCTGATGGGCACCAGGAGGACCCTGATGGGCACCAGGAGGACCCTGATGGGCACCGAGAGGACCCTGATGGGCACCAGGAGGGCACTGGAGGACCCTGATTGGCACCAGGAGGACCCTGATGGGCACCAGGAGGGCACTGGAGGACCCTGATGGGCACCGAGAGGACCCTGATGGGCACCAGGAGGGCATTGGAGGACCTTGATGGGCACCAAGAGGACCCTGATGGACACCAAGAGGACCCTGATGGACACCAGGAGGGCACTGGAGGACCATGATGGGCACCGAGAGGACCTTGATGGGCACCAGGAGGGCACTGGAGGACCCTGATGGGCACCAAGAGGACCCTGATGGGCACCAAGAGGACCCTGATGGGCACCAGGAGGGCACTGGAGGACCCTGATGGGCACCAGGAGGGCACTGGAGGACCATGATGGGCACCAAGAGGACCTTGATGGGCACCAAGAGGACCCTGATGGGCACCGAGAGGACCCTGATGGGCACCAAGAGGACCCTGATGGGCACCAGGAGGGCACTGGAGGACCCTGATTGGCACCAGGAGGACCCTGATGGGCACCAGGAGGGCACTGGAGGACCCTGATGGGCACCGAGAGGACCCTGATGGGCACCAGGAGGGCATTGGAGGACCTTGATGGGCACCAAGAGGACCCTGATGGACACCAAGAGGACCCTGATGGACACCAGGAGGGCACTGGAGGACCATGATGGGCACCGAGAGGACCTTGATGGGCACCAGGAGGGCACTGGAGGACCCTGATGGGCACCAAGAGGACCCTGATGGGCACCAGGAGGGCACTGGAGGACCCTGATGGGCACCGAGAGGACCCTGATGGGCACCAAGAGGACCCTGATGGGCACCAGGAGGGCACTGGAAGCCATTGATGGGCACCAGGGGGACCCTGATGGGCACCAAGAGGACCCTGATGGACACCAGGAGGGCACTGGAAGCCATTGATGGGCACCAGGAGGACCCTGATGGGCACCAAGAGGGCACCAGAAGGACCCTGATGGACACCAGGAAGCCCTTGCTGGGCACCAAGAGGGCACCAGGACACTGATGGGCACCAAAGCCCTTGCTGGGCACCAGAAGGACCCTGATGGGCACCAAGAGGACCCTGATGGGCACCAAGAGGGCCCCAGGAAGCCCCTGATGGGCACCAAAAGGGCACCAGGACCCTGATGGACACCAGGAAGCCCTTGCTGGGCACCAAGAGGGCACCAGGACCGTGATGGGCACCAAGAGGGCACCAGAAGGACCCTGATGGGCAACAGGAGGACCCTGATGGGCACCAAGAGGGCACCAGAAGGACCCTGGAGACCCCCGATGGGCACCAAGAAGGCCCCAGAAGGACCCTGATGGGCACCAGGACACTGGAGACCCCCTGATGGGCACCAAGAGGACCCTGATGGGCACCAAGAGGACCCTGATGGGCACCAAGAGGACACCAGGAGGACCCTGGAGACCCCCTGATGGGCACCAAGAAGGCCCCAGGAGGCCCCTGATGGGCACCAAAAGGGCACCAGGACCCTGATGAGCACCAAGAGGGCAACAGAAGGACCCTGATGGGCAACAGAAGGACCCTGATGGGCACCAGGAGGAGACTGATGGGCACCAAGAGGGCACCAGAAGGACCCTGATAGGCACCAGGAGGACCCTGATGGGCACCAGGAGGACCCTGATGGTCACCAAGAGGGCACCAGAAGGACCCTGATGGGCACCAGGAGGACACTGGAGACCCCCTGATGGGCACCAGGAGGCCCCTGATGGGCACCAAGAGGGCACCAGAAGGACCCTGGAGACCCCCGATGGGCACCAAGAAGGCCCCAGAAGGACCCTGATGGGCACCAGGACACTGGAGACCCCCTGATGGGCACCAGGAGGGCCCTGATGGACACCAGGAGGACACTGGAGACCCCCTGATGGGCACCAAGAGGACCCTGATGGGCACCAGAAGGACCCTGATGGGCACCAAGAGGGCCCCAGGAAGCCCCTGATGGGCACCAAAAGGGCACCAGGACCCTGATGAGCACCAAGAGGGCACCAGGAGGCCCCTGATGGGCATCAAGAGGGCCCCAGGAGGCCCCTGATGGGCATCAAGAAGGCCCCAGAAGGACCCTGATGGGCACCAGGAGGACCCTGATGGGCACCAAGAGGACCCTGATGGGCACCAAGAGGGAACCAGAAGGCCCCTGATGGGCACCAGAAGGCCCCTGATGGGCACCAAGAGGACCCTGATGGGCACCAAGAGGACCCCAGGAGGCCCCTGATGGGCACCAAGAGGGCACTAGGAGGACCCTGATGGGCACCAGGACACTGAATACCCCCTGATGGGCACCAAGAGGACACCAGGAGGACCCTGGAGACCCCCTGATGGGCACCAAGAAGGCCCCTGCTGGGCACCAAAAGGGCACCAGGACCCTGATGAGCACCAAGAGGTCCCCAGGAGGCCCCTGCTGGCCACCAGCCCAACCCCAGGTGCCCCCATCACTCCCCCCCCCCCCAACTTTCCTCACCTATCTTCATCTTCTTGAGGGCAGCGTCGGGCTCGTCGCGGGGCCGCTTGCGGGCGTCCCTGGGGCTGGGCATGCTGCGGGCGATCTCGGCCTGTTGGGTGCCCAGGTCCACGAGCAGGGTGGTGATCTGGGGCTGGAAGTCCCCCGAGGACGGGTGCCGCAGGATGCTCAGCAGGTGAAGCTTCAGGTTCTTGCGTACGCTGCTCACCTGAGACTTGGCCAGCGTGGGGGGCAGGTTGGCTGCGAGGGGGGCAAGAGTGAGGGGACACAGAGGGTCCATGCTCCATCCCCATAGGGCTCCATTCCCATAGGGCTCCATCCCCATGGGGGCCATAGGGCTCCATCCCCATGGGTAGGGCTCCATCCCCATAGGGCTCCATGTCCCATCCCCATAGGACACCACACTTCATCCCCATAGGGCTCCATGCTCCATCCCCATAGGGCTCCATGTCCCATCCCCAGAGGACACCACACTTCATCCCCATAGGGCTCCATGCTCCATCCCCATGGGGCTCCATACCCCATCCCCATAGAGCTCCATACCCCATCCCTGTGGGGCTCCATACCCCAACCCCATGGGGCCCCATACCCCATCCCTGTGGGGCTCCGTGCCCCATCCCCATAGAGCTCCATACCCCATCCCCCTAAGTCTCCATACCGCATCCCCATAGTGCTCCACACCCCATCCCCGTGGGGCTCCGTGCCCCATCCCCATAGGGCTCCATACCCCATCCCCGTAAGTCTCCATACCCCATCCCCATAGAGCTCCATACCCCATCCCCATGGGGCTCCATCCCCGTGGGGCTACGTGCCCCATCCCCATAGGGCTCCATACCCCATCCCCATAAGTCTCCATACCCCATCCCCATAGGGCTCCATACCCAATCCTTGTGGGGCTCCATGCCCCATCCCCATAGGGCTCCATACCCCATCCCTGTGGGGCTCCATACCCCATCCCCATAGGGCTCCATACCCCATCCCCATAGGACACCACACTTCATCCCCATAGGGCTCCATGCTCCATCCCCATAGGGCTCCATGCCCCATCCCCATGGGGCTCCATGCTCCATCACCATGGGGCTCCATACCTCATCCCCATAGGACAGCACATTTCATCCCCATAGGGCTCCATACCCCATCCCCATAGAGCTCCACACCCCATCCCCATGGGGCTCCATACCCCATCCCCGTGGGGCTCCACACCCCATCCCCTTAGAGCTCCACACCCCATCCCCGTGGGGCTCCATCCCCGTGGGGCTCCATGCCCCATCCCCATAGAGCTCCATACCCCATCCCCATGGGGCTCTGTGCCCCATCCCCATAGAGCTCCATACCCCATCCCCATGGGGCTCCATCCCCGTGGGGCTCCGTGCCCCATCCCCATAGAGCTCCATACCCCATCCCCATGGGGCTCTGTGCCCCATCCCCATAGAGCTCCATACCCCATCCCCATGGGGCTCCATCCCCGTGGGGCTCCGTGCCCCATCCCCATAGAGCTCCATACCCCATCCCCATGGGGCTCTGTGCCCCATCCCCATAGAGCTCCATACCCCATCCCCATGGGGCTCTGTGCCCCATCCCCATAGAGCTCCATACCCCATCCCCATGGGGCTCCATCCCCGTGGGGCTCCGTGCCCCATCCCCATAGAGCTCCATACCCCATCCCCATGGGGCTCTGTGCCCCATCCCCATAGAGCTCCATACCCCATCCCCATGGGGCTCTGTGCCCCATCCCCATAGAGCTCCATACCCCATCCCCATGGGGCTCCATCCCCGTGGGGCTCTGTGCCCCATCCCCATAGAGCTCCATACCCCATCCCCATAAGTCTCCATACCCCATCCCCGTGGGGCTCCATACCCCATCCCCATAGGGCTCCACACCCCATCCCCATAGGGCTCAGTGCCCCATCCCCATAGAGCTCCATACCCCATCCCCATAAGTCTCCATACCCCATCCCCATAGAGCTCCATACCCCATCCCCATAGAGCTCCATACCCCATCCCCATGGGGCTCCATCCCCGTAGGGCTCGATGCCCCATCCCCATAGAGCTCCATACCCCATCCCCATAGAGCTCCATACCCCATCCCCATGGGGCTCCATCCCCGTGGTGCTCCGTGCCCCACGCCGTGGGGCTGGGTCTCACCGTGCAGTGTCTCGTAGGCCTGGATGACCTCGGCCATGAACATGGGTCTCTGCCTGGCGATGGTGGCCAAGGAGCCGAGCGCGGCCGTGAGGTTGATGCTGGAGATGGCCGGGTGCACCATGAACTTGAGGAGCTGCTCCAGGGCCGCCCTGCCCTCCTCCCACAGCGCCGCTGCACGGACACACAGCACGTGGGGCACTAAAGGGAACCTGAGGGGCACTAAAGGGAGCCTGAGGGGCACTAAAGGGAGCCTGAGGGGCACTAAAGGGACCCTGAGGGGCACTAAAGGGAGCCTGAGGGGCACTAAAGGGACCCTGAGGGGCACTAAAGGGACCCTGAGGGGCACTAAAGGGATCCTGAGGGGCACTAAAGGGACCCTGAGGGGCACTAAAGGGACCCTGAGGGGCACTAAAGGGACCCTGAGGGGCACTAAAGGGACCCTGAGGGGCACTAAAGGGATCCTGAGGGGCACTAAAGGGACCCTGAGGGGCACTAAAGGGACCCTGAGGGGCACTAAAGGGACCCTGAGGGGCACTAAAGGGATCCTGAGGGGCACTAAAGGGACCCTGAGGGGCACTAAAGGGATCCTGAGGGGCACTAAAGGGATCCTGAGGGGCACTAAAGGGAGCCTGAGGGGCACTAAAGGGATCCTGAGGGGCACTAAAGGGACCCTGAGGGGCACTAAAGGGATCCTGAGGGGCACTAAAGGGACCCTGAGGGGCATTAAAGGGATCCTGAGGGGCACTAAAGGGATCCTGAGGGGCACTAAAGGGATCCTGAGGGGCACTAAAGGGAGCCTGAGGGGCACTAAAGGGACCTGAGGGGCACTAAAGGGACCCTGAGGGGCACTAAAGGGAGCCTGAGGGGCACTAAAGGGAGCCTGAGGGGCACTAAAGGGATCCTGAGGGGCACTAAAGGGAGCCTGAGGAGCACTAAAGGGACCCTGAGGGGCACTAAAGGGAGCCTGAGGGGCACTAAAGGGACCCTGAGGGGCACTAAAGGGAACCTGAGGGGCACTAAAGGGAGCCTGAGGGGCACTAAAGGGAGCCTGAGGGGCACTAAAGGGATCCCTGAGGGGCAATAAAGGGAGCCTGAGGGGCACTAAAGGGTGCCTGAGGGGCACTAAAGGGACCCTGAGGGGCACTAAAGGGAGCCTGAGGGGCACTAAAGGGACCTGAGGGGCACTAAAGGGACCCTGAGGGGCACTAAAGGGAGCCTGAGGGGCACTAAAGGGACCCTGAGGGGCACTAAAGGGAGCCTGAGGGGCACTAAAGGGACCCTGAGGGGCACTAAAGGGAGCCTGAGGGGCACTAAAGGGATCCTGAGGGGCACTAAAGGGACCCTGAGGGGCAATAAAGGGACCCTGAGGGGCACTAAAGGGACCCTGAGGGGCACTAAAGGGATCCTGAGGGGCAATAAAGGGAGCCTGAGGGGCACTAAAGGGAGCCTGAGGGGCACTAAAGGGATCCTGAGGGGCACTAAAGGGACCCTGAGGGGCACTAAAGGGAGCCTGAGGGGCACTAAAGGGAGCCTGAGGGGCACTAAAGGGACCCTGAGGGGCACTAAAGGGATCCTGAGGGGCAATAAAGGGAGCCTGAGGGGCACTAAAGGGAGCCTGAGGGGCACTAAAGGGATCCTGAGGGGCAATAAAGGGAGCCTGAGGGGCACTAAAGGGAGCCTGAGGGGCACTAAAGGGATCCTGAGGGGCAATAAAGGGAGCCTGAGGGGCACTAAAGGGAGCCTGAGGGGCACTAAAGGGATCCTGAGGGGCACTAAAGGGAGCCTGAGGGGCACTAAAGGGATCCTGAGGGGCACTAAAGGGAGCCTGAGGGGCACTAAAGGGAGCCTGAGGGGCACTAAAGGGACCCTGAGAGGCACTAAAGGGAGCCTGAGGGGCACTAAAGGGACCCTGAGAGGCACTAAAGGGATCCTGAGGGGCACTAAAGGGAGCCTGAGGGGCACTAAAGGGACCCTGAGAGGCACTAAAGGGAGCCTGAGGGGCACTAAAGGGACCCTGAGGGGCTCTAAAGGGACCCTGAGGGGCACTAAAGGGACCCTGAGGGGCACTAAAGGGAGCCTGAGGGGCACTAAAGGGACCCTGAGAGGCACTAAAGGGATCCTGAGGGGCACTAAAGGGAGCCTGAGGGGCACTAAAGGGACCCTGAGAGGCACTAAAGGGATCCTGAGGGGCACTAAAGGGAGCCTGAGGGGCACTAAAGGGAGCCTGAGGGGCACTAAAGGGACCCTGAGGGGCACTAAAGGGATCCTGAGGGGCACTAAAGGGATCCTGAGGGGCACTAAAGGGAGCCTGATGGGCACCAGGAGGATCTGAGGGGTCCTTAAAGGGTGCTGGAAGGACCCTGAGGGGCACTAAATGGAGCCTGAGGGGCACCTGAAGGACCTAAGGGGTCCTTAAAGGGTGCTGGGAGGACCCTGATGGGCACTAAAGGGATCCTGAGGGGCACTAAAGGGATCCTGAGGGGCACCAAGAGGACCTGAGGGGTCCCTAAAGGGTGCTGAGAGAACCATGATGGGCTCCAACAGGATCCAGTGGGCACCAGAAGGACCTGAGGGGCACCAGAGGGAGCTGGGAGGACCCTGATGGGCACTAAAGGGATCCTGAGGGGAATTAAAGGGACCCTGAGGGGCACTAAAGGGAGCCTGAGGGGCACTAAAGGGAGCCTGATGGGCACCAGGAGGATCTGAGGGGTCCTTAAAGGGTGCTGGGAGGACCCTGATGGGCACTAAAGGGATCCTGAGGGGCACTAAAGGGAGCCTGAGGGGCACTAAAGGGACCCTGAGGGGCACTAAAGGGACGCTGAGGGGCATTAAAGGGAGCCTGAGGGGCACTAAAGGGATCCTGAGGGGCACTAAAGGGATCCTGAGGGGCACTAAAGGGAGCCTGAGGGGCACTAAAGGGATCCTGAGGGGCACTAAAGGGACCCTGAGGGGCACTAAAGGGAGCCTGAGGGGCACTAAAGGGACCCTGAGGGGCACTAAAGGGATCCTGAGGGGCACTAATGGGAGCCTGAGGGGCACTAAAGGGACCCTGAGGGGCACTAAAGGGACCCTGAGGGGCACTAAAGGGATCCTGAGGGGCACTAAAGGGAGCCTGAGGGGCACTAAAGGGATCCTGAGGGGCACTAAAGGGATCCTGAGGGGCACTAAAGGGATCCTGAGGGGCACTAAAGGGATCCTGAGGGGCACTAAAGGGAGCCTGAGGGGCACTAAAGGGAGCCTGAGGGGCACTAAAGGGAGCCTGAGGGGCACCACGAGGACCTGAGGGGCATTAAAGGGATCCTGAGGGGCACTAAAGGGAGCCTGAGGGGCACTAAAGGGATCCTGAGGGGCACTAAAGGGATCCTGAGGGGCACTAAAGGGACCCTGAGGGGCACTAAAGGGATCCTGAGGGGCACTAAAGGGATCCTGAGGGGCACTAAAGGGATCCTGAGGGGCACTAAAGGGAGCCTGAGGGGCACTAAAGGGACCCTGAGAGGCACTAAAGGGATCCTGAGGGGCACTAAAGGGAGCCTGAGGGGCACTAAAGGGAGCCTGAGGGGCACTAAAGGGACCCTGAGGGGCACTAAAGGGATCCTGAGGGGCACTAAAGGGATCCTGAGGGGCACTAAAGGGAGCCTGATGGGCACCAGGAGGATCTGAGGGGTCCTTAAAGGGTGCTGGAAGGACCCTGAGGGGCACTAAATGGAGCCTGAGGGGCACCTGAAGGACCTAAGGGGTCCTTAAAGGGTGCTGGGAGGACCCTGATGGGCACTAAAGGGATCCTGAGGGGCACTAAAGGGATCCTGAGGGGCACCAAGAGGACCTGAGGGGTCCCTAAAGGGTGCTGAGAGAACCATGATGGGCTCCAACAGGATCCAGTGGGCACCAGAAGGACCTGAGGGGCACCAGAGGGAGCTGGGAGGACCCTGATGGGCACTAAAGGGATCCTGAGGGGAATTAAAGGGACCCTGAGGGGCACTAAAGGGAGCCTGAGGGGCACTAAAGGGAGCCTGATGGGCACCAGGAGGATCTGAGGGGTCCTTAAAGGGTGCTGGGAGGACCCTGATGGGCACTAAAGGGATCCTGAGGGGCACTAAAGGGAGCCTGAGGGGCACTAAAGGGACCCTGAGGGGCACTAAAGGGACCCTGAGGGGCATTAAAGGGAGCCTGAGGGGCACTAAAGGGATCCTGAGGGGCACTAAAGGGATCCTGAGGGGCACTAAAGGGAGCCTGAGGGGCACTAAAGGGATCCTGAGGGGCACTAAAGGGACCCTGAGGGGCACTAAAGGGAGCCTGAGGGGCACTAAAGGGACCCTGAGGGGCACTAAAGGGATCCTGAGGGGCACTAATGGGAGCCTGAGGGGCACTAAAGGGACCCTGAGGGGCACTAAAGGGACCCTGAGGGGCACTAAAGGGATCCTGAGGGGCACTAAAGGGAGCCTGAGGGGCACTAAAGGGATCCTGAGGGGCACTAAAGGGAGCCTGAGGGGCACTAAAGGGACCCTGAGGGGCACTAAAGGGACCCTGAGGGGCATTAAAGGGAGCCTGAGGGGCACTAAAGGGATCCTGAGGGGCACTAAAGGGAGCCTGAGGGGCATTAAAGGGAGCCTGAGGGGCAATAAAGGGAGCCTGAGGGGCACTAAAGGGAGCCTGAGGGGCACTAAAGGGACCCTGAGGGGCACTAAAGGGATCCTGAGGGGCACTAAAGGGAGCCTGAGGGGCACTAAAGGGACCCTGAGGGGCACTAAAGGGATCCTGAGGGGCACTAAAGGGAGCCTGAGGGGCACTAAAGGGACCCTGAGGGGCACTAAAGGGATCCTGAGGGGCACTAAAGGGATCCTGAGGGGCACTAAAGGGACCCTGAGGGGCACTAAAGGGAGCCTGAGGGGCACTAAAGGGATCCTGAGGGGCACTAAAGGGAGCCTGAGGGGCACTAAAGGGATTCTGAGGGGCAATAAAGGGACCCTGAGGGGCACTAAAGGGACCCTGAGGGGCAATAAAGGGAGCCTGAGGGGCACTAAAGGGACCCTGAGGGGCACTAAAGGGATCCTGAGGGGCACTAAAGGGACCCTGAGGGGCACTAAAGGGATCCTGAGGGGCACTAAAGGGAGCCTGAGGGGCACTAAAGGGACCCTGAGGGGCACTAAAGGGATCCTGAGGGGCACTAAAGGGAGCCTGAGGGGCACTAAAGGGAGCCTGAGGGGCACTAAAGGGATCCTGAGGGGCACTAAAGGGAGCCTGAGGGGCACTCAAGGGAGCCTGAGGGGCACTAAAGGGACCCTGAGGGGCACTAAAGGGACCCTGAGGGGCACCAAGAGGACCTGAGGGGTCCTTAAAGGGTGCTGGGAGGACCCTGATGGGCACTAACAGGATCCTAGGGGCACCAGGAGGACCTGATGGGTCCCTAAAGGGTCCTGGGAGGACCCTGATGGGCACCAGGAGGACCTTGATGGGTCCCTAAAAGGTGCTGGGAGGACCTTGGTGGACACCAAGAGGACCTTGATGGGTCCCTAAAGGGTGCTGGGAGGACCTTGGTGGACACCAAGAGGACCTGGATGGGTCCCTAAAGGGTGCTGGGAGGACCTTGATGGGTCCTTAAAGCGTGCTGAGAGGCCCTTGATGGACACCAAGAGGACCTTGATGGGTCCCTAAAGGGTGCTGGGAGGCCCTTGATGGGCACCAAGAGACCTTGGTGGGTCCCTAAAGGGTGCTGGGAGGACCCTGATGTGCACCAAGAGGACCTTGATGGGTCCCTAAAGGGTGCTGGGAGGACCCTGATGGACACCAAGAGGACCTTGATGGGTCCCTAAAGGGTGCTGAGAGGACCCTGATGGACACCAAGAGGACCCTGATGGGTCCCTAAAGGGTGCTGGGAGGCCCTTGATGGGCACCAAGAGGCCCTTGATGGGTCCCTTAAGGGTGCTGGGAGGACCCTGATGGACATGAGGAGGATGTGAGGGGTCCCCATAGGTCGCTGGGAGGCCCCCGGCCCGCACTCACTGTACTTGATGTAGGGGTGGTCCCTGGGCACCTTCTCGAGGCTGATGTCTCCCTCGTGGCGCTTGGGCACGTCGGAGTCGGCGCCGCGGGGCGAGAGGGTGATGATGAGGCCCTCGACGAACTTGATGGCGTGCGTGCGGATGCCGTCGTTGTCCGAGTCGAGCAGGAGCAGGATGTCCGAGGCCATGGAGGTGATGAGCTCCCAGCAGGCCTCCTGCAGCTCGCTCAGCACCCGCGACTTCACCATCCACTGCGCGGGGGGACACGGGGACATCCACGGGGGGTCAATGGCACCCATGGGGGGACAAGGGCACCCAAAGGGGGTCAATGGTATCCAAAGTTGGTCAATGGTACCCAAAGGGGGTCAATGGTACCCAAAGAGGGTCAATGGTACCCAAAGGGAGTCAATGGTAGCCACAGGGGGCCAATGGTACCCAAAAGGGGTCAAGAGTACCCAAAGTTGGTCAATGGTACCCAAAGCTGGTCAATGGTACCCAAAGGGTGTCAATGGCACCCAAAGGGAGTAAATGGTACCCAAAGGGGGTCATTGGTATCCAAAGGGGCTCAATGGGACCCAAAAGGGGTCAATGGTACCCAAAGAGGGTCAATGGCACCAAAGGGAGTAAATGGTACCCAAAGGGGGTCATTGGTATCCAAAGGGGCTCAATGGGACCCAAAAGGGGTCAATGGTACTCAAAATGGGGTCAATGGTATGCAAAGAGGGTCAATGGTACCCAAAGGGGGTCAATGGTACCCAAAGCAGTTCAATGGTACCCAAAAGGGGTCAATGGCACCCAAAGGGGGACAAGGGCACCCATGGGGGGTCAATGGTACCCAATGGGGGTCAATGGCACCCAAAGGGGGTCAATGGTACCCAAAAGGGGTCAATGGTACCCAAAGGGGGTCAATGGTACCCAAAAGGGGTCAATGGTACCCAAAGTTGGTCAATGGTACCCAAAGTTGGTCAATGGCACTCAAAAGGGGTCAATGGCACCCAAAGGAGCTCAACAGCACCCAAAGGTGCTCCTTCCAGTACCTAAAGGTGCCGAAAGGCACCCAAAGGGCCTCGATGGCACACAAATGGGCTCAACAGCACCCAAAGGTGCCCAACAGCATTCAAAGCTGCTCCCTTCCAGCACCCAAAGCTGCTCCATCGGCACCCAAAGGCCCTCATTCCAGCACCCAAATACACCCCCGAGCACCCAAAGGAGCCCTTAGAAGCAGGCGCAGGGCCCCCCTCCACCACCCAAAGGTGCTCCTCCGAGCACCCACAGCTGCTCCATTGGCATCCAAAGGAACCCCCGACACCCATGGGCCCCCCGCTCAGCACCCATGGGTGCGGTACCTGCAGGGCCACCCTGTAGAGCTGGGTCATGGTCAGGATGGCCTTCTTGACCACGTTGACGTTCTCGTCCTTGAGGAGCATGTTGAGGTTGGCGATGAGCTTCAGCAGCAGCTCGATGTCCCGCTTGCTGTGGGGTGTCGGGGGGGGGGAGGGGAGGCAGGTGTGGGTGGGGGGCACCCATGGGTGCTCAGCACCACCCTGGGGTTCCTCCCCCCTCCCCTTACCAAGCCTCCTCGATGAAGCCCACCACGAACTTGCGCACCTCGATGGATTTGTCCGCTTGGAACGCGATGATCTCCTGGGGGGGGGGGGGGCAGGGACAGGGTGGAGCCATCCCAACCCCCCCCCCATCCATCCCAACCCCATCCCGGATCCATCCCAACCCCCCCTTCCATCCCAACCACCCCAGATCCATCCCAACCACCCCTGATCCATCCCAAACCTATCCTAGATCCATCCCAACCACCCCTGATCCATCCCAAACCTATCCTAGATCCATCCCAACCACCCCAGATCCATCCCAGCATTCCCAGATCCATCCCAAACCTATCCTAGATCCATCCCAACCACCCCTGATCCATCCCAGACCACCCCTGATCCATCCCAGCATTCCCAGATCCATCCCAAACCTATCCTAGATCCATCCCAACCACCCCTGATCCATCCCAAACCTATCCTAGATCCATCCCAACCACCCCTGATCCATCCCAGCATTCCCAGATCCATCCCAAACCTATCCCAGATCCATCCCAACCACCCCTGATCCATCCCAGACCACCCCAGATCCATCCCAACCACCCCTGATCCATCCCAAACCTCCCAGATCCATCCCAACCACCCCTGATCCATCCCAGACCACCCCAGATCCATCCCAACCACCCCTGATCCATCCCAAACCTCCCCAGATCCATCCCAACCACCCCAGATCCATCCCAAACCTATCCCAGATCCCTCCCAGCATTCCCAGATCTATCCCAAACCTATCCTAGATCCATCCCAACTACCACAGATCCATCCCCAAACCTATCCCAGATCCATCCCCACCACCCCAGATCCATCCCAGCATTCCCAGATCTATCCCAAACCTATCCTAGATCCACCCCAACCACCCCAGATCCATCCCAGCATTCCCAGATCCATCCCAAACCTATCCTAGATCCATCCCAACCACCCCAAATGCCTCCCAGCATTCCCAGATCCATCCCAAACCTATCCCAGACCCATCCCAGCATTCCCAGATCCATCCCAAACCCATTCCCAGCATTCCCAGACCCATCCCATCCATCCCAGTATCCCCCTGGATCCATCCCAGCATTCCCAGCCCCCCCCCATCCATCCCTGGATCCATCCCATCATTCCCAGCTCCACCCCAGCCCCATTCCCCCCCAGTATCCCCCTGGATCCATCCCAATCCCATCCCTCACATCCAGGAAGTTATCCAGTAAAGTGGGATCCTTGTTGATGATCAGCTCCTGGACCTGGATGCGGAACGGAAGGGACACGATGGGACATGGGGGGGGGTATCCATGGGAGGGGGGGGCTGTCCATGGGGAAGTCCATGGGGGGTTAATGGGGGGAGTGGGTCAATGGGAAGTCCATGGGAGGGGGGGTCTATGGGGGGAGTGTCCATGGGGGGGTCCATGGGGGGTTAATGGGGGGAGTGGGTCAATGGGGAAGTCCATGGGAGGGGGGTCCATGGGGGGGTCCATGGGGGGTTAATGGGGGGTTAATGGGGGGAGTGGGTCCATGGGGAAGTCCATGGGAGGGGGGTCTATGGGGGAGTGTCCATGGGGGGGGTCCATGGGGGGGGTCCAGGGGTTAATGGGGGGAGTGGGTCAATGGGGAAGTCCATGGGAGGGGGGGTCTATGGGGGCAGTGTCCATGGGGGGGTCCATGGGGGGAGTCCATGGGGGGTTAATGGGGGAGGCGGGTCCATGGGGAAGTCCATGGGAGGGGGGGTCTATGGGGGGAGTGTCCATGGGGGGGTCCATGGGGGGTTAATGGGGGGTTAATGGGGGAGTGGGTCAATGGGGAAGTCCATGGGAGGGGGGGTCTATGGGGGCAGTGTCCATGGGGGGTCCATGGGGGGAGTCCATGGGGGGTTAATGGGGGGAGCGGGTCCATGGGGAAGTCCATGGGAGGGGGGTCTATGGGTCAGTGTCCATGGGGGGGGTCCATGGGGGTTAATGGGGGGATTGGGTCCATGGGGAAGTCCATGGGAGGGGGGTCTATGGGGGGGAGTGTCCATGGGGGGTGGTCCATGGGGAAGTCCACGGGGGGTTAATGGGGGGAGTGGGTCAATGGGGAAGTCCATGGGAGGGGGGTCTATGGGGGGAGTGTCCATGGGGTGGCCCATGGGAAGTCCATGGGGGGTTAATGGGGGGAGCGGGTCCATGGGGAAGTCCATGGGAGGGGGGGTCTATGGGGAGAGTGTCCATGGGGGGGTCCATGGGGGTTAATGGGGGGAGCGGGTCAATGGGGAAGTCCATGGAGGGGGGTCTATGGGGGGGAGTGTCCATGGGGGGGTCCATGGGGGGTTAATGGGGGGAGTGGATCAATGGGGAAGTCCATGGGAGGGGGGTCTATGGGGGGGCAGTGTCCATGGGGGGGGTCCATGGGGGGTTAATGGGGGGAGTGGGTCAATGGGGAAGTCCATGGGAGGGGGGTCTATGGGGGCAGTGTCCATGGGGGGGTCCACGGGGGGTTAATGGGGGGAGTGGGTCCATGGGGAAGTCCATGGGAGGGGGGGTCTATGGGGAGAGTGTCCATGGGGGGGTCCATGGGGGGTTAATGGGGGGGAGCGGGTCAATGGGGAAGTCCATGGGAGGGGGGGTCTATGGGGGGAGTGTCCATGGGGGGGGTCCATGGGGGGTTAATGGGGGGAGTGGATCAATGGGGAAGTCCATGGGAGGGGGTCTATGGGGGGAGTGTTCATGGGGGGTCCATGGGGGGTTAATGGGGGGAGTGGGTCCATGGGGAAGTCCATGGGAGGGGGGTCTATTGGGGGGGAGTGTCCATGGGGGGGTCCATGGGGGGGTCCATGGGGGGGTCCATGGGGGGAGTGGGTCAATGGGGAAGTCCATGGGGGGGGGTCCATGGGGGGTTAATGGGGGGTTAATGGGGGAGTGGGTCAATGGGGAAGTCCATGGGAGGGGGGTCTATGGGGGGCAGTGTCCATGGGGGGGTCCATGGGGGTGGGGGGGGGGGTCCATGAGGAAGTCCATGGAGGGGGGTTCATGGTGGGAGGTGGGGGGGGTCCACGGGGGGGGATCCATGAGGGGAGTGTCCATGGGGGGGATCCATAGTGGGGGGTCCATGGGGTGGTCTATGGGGGGAGGCCATGGGGGGGATCCATTGGTGGGCTCATGGGTGGGTTCATGGTGGGGGGTCCATGGGGGGGTTCCATGGGAGGGGGTCAATGGCGGGAGGCCATGAGGGGGTGTCCATGGGGGGGGTTCATGGGGTGGTTCCCTGAAGGGGGGGTCAATAGGGGGTGTCCATGGAGGGATGTCCATGAGGGGGGGTGGCTCCATGTGGGGGTGTCCATGGGGGGGTGAAGTCCATGGGGGGTGAGGTCCATGGGGGGGGTGTCCATGGGGGGGGGAATACATGGCGGGGGTTTCCATGGGAGGGGGGGGTCTATGGGGGGGTGTCCATGGGGGGGGTGTCCATGGGGGTGTCCATGGGGGGGGTGTCCATGTGGGGGTGTCCATGGGGGGGGTGTCCATGGGGGTGTCCATGGGGGGGGTGTCCATGTGGGGGTGTCCATGTGGGGGGTGTCCATAGGGGGGTGTCCATAGGGGGTGTCCATGTGGGGGTGTCCATAGGGGGGTGTCCATGTGGGGGTGTCCATAGGGGGGTGTCCATGGGGGTGTCCATGGGGGGGGTGTCCATGTGGGGGGGTCCATGGGGGGTGTCCATGGGGGGGGTGTCCATGTGGGGGTGTCCATAGGGGGGTGTCCATAGGGGGTGTCCATAGGGGTGGTCCATAGGGGGTGTCCATGGGGGGCTGTCCATAGGGGGGTGTCCATGTGGGGGTGTCCATAGGGGGGTGTCCATAGGGGGGTGTCCATGTGGGGGTGTCCATAGGGGGGTGTCCATAGGGGGGTGTCCATAGGGGGTGTCCATAGGGGGTGTCCATAGGGGGTGTCCATAGGGGGTGTCCACATGGGGGTGTCCATGTGGGGTCCCCCCCATCCCCACCTGTCTGAGCAGGGTGATCTTGGAGTCGGAGCTGAGCAGCGCTGCCTGGTTCAGCAGATCCACAACCTGGGGGGGGGGGGGGGTCAGGTCCTGAGGCAGCGTGGACCCCCCTGCCCCCCAAGTAACACCCCATTGACCCCCCACTGCCCCCAATCCCAGGATCCTTCCCCCCCCATCCCATGTATCCCACCCGAGATCGCAGGGATCCCCCCCCTCCCCACATCCCTGGCTGGGAACGCTGCTCCCTGCTCCTGGGAATGCCATTCCCAGACCCGGGAATGCTGCTCCATGATCCCATGGGTCCTGCCCCATGCCCCGGGGATCCAAACTCCCCCCATGCCATGAGTCCCGCTGTCAATCCCCCATCCTGGGAGCACCATTCCCACCCCCAGGAACACCATTCCACCCCTAGGGACTCCATTCCCACCCTGGGATCCCCATTCCCTATCCCAGGATCCCAATTCCCTCCCTATCCGGATCCCCATTCCCTATCCCCATTCCCCCCCATTCCCAATCCCCATCCCCACCCCATGATCCCTATTCCCGACCCCCATTCCCCCATTCCCGATCCCCATTCCTCCCCATCCCAATACCCATGATCCCCATTCCCCCCCATCCTGATCCCCATGATCCCCACAATCCCCATTCCCACCCCATGATCCCCATTCCCTATCCCCATGATCCCCATCCCCTATCCCATGATCCCCATTCCCCCCCCATCCTGATCCCCATGATCCCCATTCCCTATCCCCATGATCCCCATCACCCTATCCCCATCCCCACCCCGCGATCCCCATTCCCCCATTCCCATTCCTGATCCCCACGATCCCCATCCCCCCCATCCCTGATCCCCATTCCCCCCATCCCCATGATCCCCATTCCCCATCCCCCCCCATTGCCTCCCCATTCCCCCACCCCTATCCCCCCATCCCCCCCATCCCCATTCCCCCCCATCTCCACCCCTATCCTCCCCATATTCCCCCCTATCCCCCCCATCCCCCCCATATCCCCA
>NW_026893204.1:0-66956 GCF_033815535.1 Pezoporus flaviventris | reverse complement strand
TTAGAAATGAGCGAAAAACTCTGAAACCAGGAAAGAATTGGGCAAAAATTAGCAAGGAAAAAAAAGCTTAAAAGGAGTTTAAACGTGGCAAAAATATACAGAAACTGCCAAAAATGGCTTAAAAGGGGTTAGAACTTGACAAAAGTGGGTTAGGAAAGGGGAAAAATAACTTAAAAATGGTTAGAAATTGAGAAATTTGGGTTAGGAAAAGAAACCAAAAAATGCTTAAAACGACTTAGAAAATGGAAATAAAATAAGCGTTAGTAATGGCCAAAACTGGCTTAAAACATATTAGAAAGTAACAAGAATGCATAGCAAATGGGGAGGAAACCGGTTTCAATTTTATAGAAATGGGGAAAAATGGGTTAGAAATGAGCGAAAAACTCTGAAACCTGGAAAGAATGGGGCAAAAATTAGCAAGGAGGAAAAAAAAAGCTTACAAGGGGTTGAAACGTTGCAAAAATAGGATAGAAACTGCCAAAAATGGATTATAAAGGGGTTAGAGCTTGACAAAAGTGGGTTAGGAAAGGGGAAAAATAACTTAAAAATGGTTAGAAATTGAGAAATTTGGGTTAGGAAAAGAAACCAAAAAATGCTTAAAACGACTTAGAAAATGGAAATAAAAAAGGGTTAGCAATGGCCAAATGTGGCTTAAAATGTTTAAGAGAGTAACAAGAATGCATAGCAAACGGGGGGGAAACTGGTTTCAATTTGATAGAAATGGGGAAAAATGGGTTAGAAATAAGCCAAAAACTCAGAAACCAGGAAAGAATTGGGCAAAAAATAGCAAGGAGAAAAAAAAAAAGCTTAAAAGGGGTTGAAACGTGGCAAAAATGCGATAGAAATGGCCAGAAATGCTTTAAAAGGGGTTAGAACTTGACAAAAGTGGGTTAGGAAAGGGGAAAAATAACTTAAAAATGGTTAGAAATTGAGAAATATGGGTTAGGAAAAGAAACCAAAAAATGCTTAAAACGACTTAGAAAATGGAAATAAAAAAGGGTTAGCAATGGCCAAAAGTGGCTTAAAACGTTTAAGAAAGTAACAAGAATGCATAGCAAACGGGGGGAAAAAAGCGGTTTAAATTTGATAGAAATGGGGCAAAATGGGTTACAAACGGAGAAAAACACTTAAACCAGGAAAGAATTGGGCAAAAATCGCAAGAAAAGGAAAAAAACGCCTTAAAACAAGCTGAAACATGGCAAAAATACGATAGAAATGGCCAGAAATGGATTAAAAGGGGTTAGAACTTGACAAAAGTAGGTTAGGAAAGGGGAAAAATATCTTAAAAATGGTTAGAAATTGAGAAATCTGGGTTAGGAAAAGAAACCCAAAAATGCTTAAAAAGACTTAGAAAATGGAAATAAAATAAGGGTTAGTAATGGCCAAAACTGGCTTAAAACATATTAGAAAGTAACAAGAATGCATAGCAAACGGGGGAAAAACTGGTTTAAATTTGATAGAAATGGGGAAAAATGGGTTAGAAATGAGCGAAAAACTCTGAAACCAGGAAAGAATTGGGCAAAAATCAGCATGGAAAAAAAAACCTTAAAAGGAGTTTAAACGTGGCAAAAATAGGATAGAAACTGCCAGAAAAGCTTTAAAAGGGGTTAGAACTTGACAAAAGTGGGTTAGGAAAGGGGAAAAATAACTTAAAAATGGTTAGAAATTGAGAAATTTGGGTTAGGAAAAGAAACCAAAAAATGCTTAAAACGACTTAGAAAATGGAAATAAAATAAGCGTTAGTAATGGCCAAAACTGGCTTAAAACATATTAGAAAGTAACAAGAATGCATAGCAAACGGGGGGAAAACTGGTTTAAATTTGATAGAAATGGGGAAAAATGGGTTAGAAATGAGCGAAAAACTTTGAAACCAGGAAAGAATTTGGCAAAAATCAGCATGGAAAAAAAAAAGCTTAAAAGGAGTTTAAACGTGGCAAAAATTGGATAGAAACTGCCAAAAATGGCTTAAAAGGGGTTAGAACTTGACAAAAGTGGGTTAGGAAAGGGGAAAAATAACTTAAAAATGGTTAGAAATTGAGAAATTTGGGTTAGGAAAAGAAACCAAAAAATGCTTAAAACGACTTAGAAAATGGAAATAAAATAAGCGTTAGTAATGGCCAAAACTGGCTTAAAACATATTAGAAAGTAACAAGAATGCATAGCAAACGGGGGGAAAACTGGTTTAAATTTGATAGAAATGGGGAAAAATGGGTTAGAAATGAGCGAAAAACTCTGAAACCAGGAAAGAATTGGGCAAAAATCAGCATGGAAAAAAAAAGCTTAAAAGGAGTTTAAACGTGGCAAAAATAGGATAGAAACTGCCAGAAAAGCTTTAAAAGGGGTTAGAACTTGACAAAAGTGGGTTAGGAAAGGGGAAAAATAACTTAAAAATGGTTAGAAATTGAGAAATTTGGGTTAGGAAAAGAAACCAAAAAATGCTTAAAACGACTTAGAAAATGGAAATAAAAAAAGTGTTAGCAATGGCCAAAAGTGGCTTAAAACGTTTAAGAAAGTAACAAGAATGCATAGCAAACGGGGGGAAAACTGGTTTAAATTTGATAGAAATGGGGAAAAATGGGTTAGAAATGAGCGAAAAACTTTGAAACCAGGAAAGAATTTGGCAAAAATCAGCATGGAAAAAAAAAAGCTTAAAAGGAGTTTAAACGTGGCAAAAATTGGATAGAAACTGCCAAAAATGGCTTAAAAGGGGTTAGAACTTGACAAAAGTGGGTTAGGAAAGGGGAAAAATAACTTAAAAATGGTTAGAAATTGAGAAATTTGGGTTAGGAAAAGAAACCAAAAAATGCTTAAAACGACTTAGAAAATGGAAATAAAAAAAGGGTTAGCAATGGCCAAAAGTGGCTTAAAACGTTTAAGAAAGTAACAAGAATGCATAGCAAACGGGGGGAAAACCGGTTTCAATTTGATAGAAATGGGGAAAAATGGGTTAGAAATGAGCGAAAAACTCTGAAACCTGGAAAGAATGGGGCAAAAATTAGCAAGGAGGAAAAAAAAAGCTTACAAGGGGTTGAAACGTTGCAAAAATAGGATAGAAACTGCCAAAAATGGATTATAAAGGGGTTAGAGCTTGACAAAAGTGGGTTAGGAAAGGGGAAAAATAACTTAAAAATGGTTAGAAATTGAGAAATTTGGGTTAGGAAAAGAAACCAAAAAATGCTTAAAACGACTTAGAAAATGGAAATAAAAAAGGGTTAGCAATGGCCAAATGTGGCTGAAAATGTTTAAGAGAGTAACAAGAATGCATAGCAAACGGGGGGGAAACCGGTTTCAATTTGATAGAAATGGGGAAAAATGGGTTAGAAATAAGCCAAAAACTCAGAAACCAGGAAAGAATTGGGCAAAAAATAGCAAGGAGAAAAAAAAAAAGCTTAAAAGGGGTTGAAACGTGGCAAAAATGCGATAGAAATGGCCAGAAATGCTTTAAAAGGGGTTAGAACTTGACAAAAGTGGGTTAGGAAAGGGGAAAAATAACTTAAAAATGGTTAGAAATTGAGAAATATGGGTTAGGAAAAGAAACCAAAAAATGCTTAAAACGACTTAGAAAATGGAAATAAAAAAGGGTTAGCAATGGCCAAAAGTGGCTTAAAACGTTTAAGAAAGTAACAAGAATGCATAGCAAACGGGGGGAAAAAAGCGGTTTAAATTTGATAGAAATGGGGCAAAATGGGTTACAAACGGAGAAAAACACTTAAACCAGGAAAGAATTGGGCAAAAATCGCAAGAAAAGGAAAAAAACGCCTTAAAACAAGCTGAAACATGGCAAAAATACGATAGAAATGGCCAGAAATGGATTAAAAGGGGTTAGAACTTGACAAAAGTAGGTTAGGAAAGGGGAAAAATATCTTAAAAATGGTTAGAAATTGAGAAATCTGGGTTAGGAAAAGAAACCCAAAAATGCTTAAAAAGACTTAGAAAATGGAAATAAAATAAGGGTTAGTAATGGCCAAAACTGGCTTAAAACATATTAGAAAGTAACAAGAATGCATAGCAAACGGGGGAAAAACTGGTTTAAATTTGATAGAAATGGGGAAAAATGGGTTAGAAATGAGCGAAAAACTCTGAAACCAGGAAAGAATTGGGCAAAAATCAGCATGGAAAAAAAAAGCTTAAAAGGAGTTTAAACGTGGCAAAAATAGGATAGAAACTGCCAGAAAAGCTTTAAAAGGGGTTAGAACTTGACAAAAGTGGGTTAGGAAAGGGGAAAAATAACTTAAAAATGGTTAGAAATTGAGAAATTTGGGTTAGGAAAAGAAACCAAAAAATGCTTAAAACGACTTAGAAAATGGAAATAAAAAAAGTGTTAGCAATGGCCAAAAGTGGCTTAAAACGTTTAAGAAAGTAACAAGAATGCATAGCAAACGGGGGGAAAACTGGTTTAAATTTGATAGAAATGGGGAAAAATGGGTTAGAAATGAGCGAAAAACTTTGAAACCAGGAAAGAATTTGGCAAAAATCAGCATGGAAAAAAAAAAAGCTTAAAAGGAGTTTAAACGTGGCAAAAATTGGATAGAAACTGCCAAAAATGGCTTAAAAGGGGTTAGAACTTGACAAAAGTGGGTTAGGAAAGGGGAAAAATAACTTAAAAATGGTTAGAAATTGAGAAATTTGGGTTAGGAAAAGAAACCAAAAAATGCTTAAAACGACTTAGAAAATGGAAATAAAATAAGGGTTAGTAATGGCCAAAAGTGGCTTAAAAAGTTGAAGAAAGTAACAAGAATGCATAGCAAAAATTAGCAAGGAAAGAAAAAAAAGCTTAAAATGTGTTGAAACGTGGCAAAAATGCGATAGAAATTGCCAGTAATCATTTAAAAGGGGTTAGATCTTGAGAAAAATGGGTTAGGAAAGGGGAAAAATAAATTAAAAATGGTTAGAAATTGAGAAATATGGGTTAGGAAAAGAAACCAAAAAATGCTTAAAACGACTTAGAAAATGGAAATAAAAAAAGTGTTAGCAATGGCCAAAAGTGGCTTAAAACGTTTAAGAAAGTAACAAGAATGCATAGCAAACGGGGGGAAAACTGGTTTAAATTTGATAGAAATGGGGAAAAATGGGTTAGAAATGAGCGAAAATCTCTGAAACCCAGAAAGAATTGGGCAAAAATTAGCAAGGAAAGAAAAAAAAGCTTAAAATGGGTTGAAACGTGGCAAAAAATTGGATAGAAATGGCCAGTAATCAGTTAAAAGGGGTTAGATCTTGAAAAAAATGGGTTAGGAAAGGGGAAAAATAACTTAAGAATGGTAAGAAATTGAGAAATTTGGGTTAGGAATAGGAAACCAAAAAATGCTTAAAACGACTTAGAAGATGGAAATAAAAAAAGGGTTGGTAATGGCTAAAAGTGGCTTAAAACGTTTAAGAAAGTAACAAGAATGCATAGCAAACAGGAAAAAATAGGCTTAAATTTGTTAGAAATGGGGAAAAATGGGTTAAAAAGGGAGGAAAAACACTGAAACCAGGGAAGAATTGGGCAAAAATAGTGAAAAAACGAGAAAACCGCCTTTAAACGTGCTGAAACATGGCAAAAATACGATAGAAATGGCCAGAAATGGATTAAAAGAGGCTAGAACTTGACAAAAGTAGGTTAGGAAAGGGGAAAAATATCTTAAAAATGGTTAGAAATTGAGACATTTGGGTTAGGAAAAGAAACCAAAAAATGCTTAAAACGACTTAGAAAATGGAAATAAAAAAAGGGTTAGTAATGGCCAAAAGTGGCTTAAAACATATTAGAAAGTAACAAGAATGCATAGCAAACGGGGGAAAAACTGGTTTAAATTTGATAGAAATGGGGAAAAATGGGTTAGAAATGAGCGAAAAACTCTGAAACCAGGAAAGAATTGGGCAAAAATTAGCAAGGAAAAAAAAGCTTAAAAGGAGTTTAAACGTGGCAAAAATATACAGAAACTGCCAAAAATGGCTTAAAAGGGGTTAGAACTTGACAAAAGTGGGTTAGGAAAGGGGAAAAATAACTTAAAAATGGTTAGAAATTGAGAAATTTGGGTTAGGAAAAGAAACCAAAAAATGCTTAAAACGACTTAGAAAATGGAAATAAAATAAGCGTTAGTAATGGCCAAAACTGGCTTAAAACATATTAGAAAGTAACAAGAATGCATAGCAAATGGGGAGGAAACCGGTTTCAATTTTATAGAAATGGGGAAAAATGGGTTAGAAATGAGCGAAAAACTCTGAAACCTGGAAAGAATGGGGCAAAAATTAGCAAGGAGGAAAAAAAAAGCTTACAAGGGGTTGAAACGTTGCAAAAATAGGATAGAAACTGCCAAAAATGGATTATAAAGGGGTTAGAGCTTGACAAAAGTGGGTTAGGAAAGGGGAAAAATAACTTAAAAATGGTTAGAAATTGAGAAATTTGGGTTAGGAAAAGAAACCAAAAAATGCTTAAAACGACTTAGAAAATGGAAATAAAAAAGGGTTAGCAATGGCCAAATGTGGCTTAAAATGTTTAAGAGAGTAACAAGAATGCATAGCAAACGGGGGGGAAACTGGTTTCAATTTGATAGAAATGGGGAAAAATGGGTTAGAAATAAGCCAAAAACTCAGAAACCAGGAAAGAATTGGGCAAAAAATAGCAAGGAGAAAAAAAAAAAGCTTAAAAGGGGTTGAAACGTGGCAAAAATGCGATAGAAATGGCCAGAAATGCTTTAAAAGGGGTTAGAACTTGACAAAAGTGGGTTAGGAAAGGGGAAAAATAACTTAAAAATGGTTAGAAATTGAGAAATATGGGTTAGGAAAAGAAACCAAAAAATGCTTAAAACGACTTAGAAAATGGAAATAAAAAAGGGTTAGCAATGGCCAAAAGTGGCTTAAAACGTTTAAGAAAGTAACAAGAATGCATAGCAAACGGGGGGAAAAAAGCGGTTTAAATTTGATAGAAATGGGGCAAAATGGGTTACAAACGGAGAAAAACACTTAAACCAGGAAAGAATTGGGCAAAAATCGCAAGAAAAGGAAAAAAACGCCTTAAAACAAGCTGAAACATGGCAAAAATACGATAGAAATGGCCAGAAATGGATTAAAAGGGGTTAGAACTTGACAAAAGTAGGTTAGGAAAGGGGAAAAATATCTTAAAAATGGTTAGAAATTGAGAAATCTGGGTTAGGAAAAGAAACCCAAAAATGCTTAAAAAGACTTAGAAAATGGAAATAAAATAAGGGTTAGTAATGGCCAAAACTGGCTTAAAACATATTAGAAAGTAACAAGAATGCATAGCAAACGGGGGAAAAACTGGTTTAAATTTGATAGAAATGGGGAAAAATGGGTTAGAAATGAGCGAAAAACTCTGAAACCAGGAAAGAATTGGGCAAAAATCAGCATGGAAAAAAAAACCTTAAAAGGAGTTTAAACGTGGCAAAAATAGGATAGAAACTGCCAGAAAAGCTTTAAAAGGGGTTAGAACTTGACAAAAGTGGGTTAGGAAAGGGGAAAAATAACTTAAAAATGGTTAGAAATTGAGAAATTTGGGTTAGGAAAAGAAACCAAAAAATGCTTAAAACGACTTAGAAAATGGAAATAAAATAAGCGTTAGTAATGGCCAAAACTGGCTTAAAACATATTAGAAAGTAACAAGAATGCATAGCAAACGGGGGGAAAACTGGTTTAAATTTGATAGAAATGGGGAAAAATGGGTTAGAAATGAGCGAAAAACTTTGAAACCAGGAAAGAATTTGGCAAAAATCAGCATGGAAAAAAAAAAGCTTAAAAGGAGTTTAAACGTGGCAAAAATTGGATAGAAACTGCCAAAAATGGCTTAAAAGGGGTTAGAACTTGACAAAAGTGGGTTAGGAAAGGGGAAAAATAACTTAAAAATGGTTAGAAATTGAGAAATTTGGGTTAGGAAAAGAAACCAAAAAATGCTTAAAACGACTTAGAAAATGGAAATAAAATAAGCGTTAGTAATGGCCAAAACTGGCTTAAAACATATTAGAAAGTAACAAGAATGCATAGCAAACGGGGGGAAAACTGGTTTAAATTTGATAGAAATGGGGAAAAATGGGTTAGAAATGAGCGAAAAACTCTGAAACCAGGAAAGAATTGGGCAAAAATCAGCATGGAAAAAAAAAGCTTAAAAGGAGTTTAAACGTGGCAAAAATAGGATAGAAACTGCCAGAAAAGCTTTAAAAGGGGTTAGAACTTGACAAAAGTGGGTTAGGAAAGGGGAAAAATAACTTAAAAATGGTTAGAAATTGAGAAATTTGGGTTAGGAAAAGAAACCAAAAAATGCTTAAAACGACTTAGAAAATGGAAATAAAAAAAGTGTTAGCAATGGCCAAAAGTGGCTTAAAACGTTTAAGAAAGTAACAAGAATGCATAGCAAACGGGGGGAAAACTGGTTTAAATTTGATAGAAATGGGGAAAAATGGGTTAGAAATGAGCGAAAAACTTTGAAACCAGGAAAGAATTTGGCAAAAATCAGCATGGAAAAAAAAAAGCTTAAAAGGAGTTTAAACGTGGCAAAAATTGGATAGAAACTGCCAAAAATGGCTTAAAAGGGGTTAGAACTTGACAAAAGTGGGTTAGGAAAGGGGAAAAATAACTTAAAAATGGTTAGAAATTGAGAAATTTGGGTTAGGAAAAGAAACCAAAAAATGCTTAAAACGACTTAGAAAATGGAAATAAAATAAGGGTTAGTAATGGCCAAAAGTGGCTTAAAAAGTTGAAGAAAGTAACAAGAATGCATAGCAAAAATTAGCAAGGAAAGAAAAAAAAGCTTAAAATGTGTTGAAACGTGGCAAAAATGCGATAGAAATTGCCAGTAATCATTTAAAAGGGGTTAGATCTTGAGAAAAATGGGTTAGGAAAGGGGAAAAATAAATTAAAAATGGTTAGAAATTGAGAAATATGGGTTAGGAAAAGAAACCAAAAAATGCTTAAAACGACTTAGAAAATGGAAATAAAAAAAGTGTTAGCAATGGCCAAAAGTGGCTTAAAACGTTTAAGAAAGTAACAAGAATGCATAGCAAACGGGGGGAAAACTGGTTTAAATTTGATAGAAATGGGGAAAAATGGGTTAGAAATGAGCGAAAATCTCTGAAACCCAGAAAGAATTGGGCAAAAATTAGCAAGGAAAGAAAAAAAAGCTTAAAATGGGTTGAAACGTGGCAAAAAATTGGATAGAAATGGCCAGTAATCAGTTAAAAGGGGTTAGATCTTGAAAAAAATGGGTTAGGAAAGGGGAAAAATAACTTAAGAATGGTAAGAAATTGAGAAATTTGGGTTAGGAATAGGAAACCAAAAAATGCTTAAAACGACTTAGAAGATGGAAATAAAAAAAGGGTTGGTAATGGCTAAAAGTGGCTTAAAACGTTTAAGAAAGTAACAAGAATGCATAGCAAACAGGAAAAAATAGGCTTAAATTTGTTAGAAATGGGGAAAAATGGGTTAAAAAGGGAGGAAAAACACTGAAACCAGGGAAGAATTGGGCAAAAATAGTGAAAAAACGAGAAAACCGCCTTTAAACGTGCTGAAACATGGCAAAAATACGATAGAAATGGCCAGAAATGGATTAAAAGAGGCTAGAACTTGACAAAAGTAGGTTAGGAAAGGGGAAAAATATCTTAAAAATGGTTAGAAATTGAGACATTTGGGTTAGGAAAAGAAACCAAAAAATGCTTAAAACGACTTAGAAAATGGAAATAAAAAAAGGGTTAGTAATGGCCAAAAGTGGCTTAAAACATATTAGAAAGTAACAAGAATGCATAGCAAACGGGGGAAAAACTGGTTTAAATTTGATAGAAATGGGGAAAAATGGGTTAGAAATGAGCGAAAAACTCTGAAACCAGGAAAGAATTGGGCAAAAATTAGCAAGGAAAAAAAAGCTTAAAAGGAGTTTAAACGTGGCAAAAATATACAGAAACTGCCAAAAATGGCTTAAAAGGGGTTAGAACTTGACAAAAGTGGGTTAGGAAAGGGGAAAAATAACTTAAAAATGGTTAGAAATTGAGAAATTTGGGTTAGGAAAAGAAACCAAAAAATGCTTAAAACGACTTAGAAAATGGAAATAAAATAAGCGTTAGTAATGGCCAAAACTGGCTTAAAACATATTAGAAAGTAACAAGAATGCATAGCAAATGGGGAGGAAACCGGTTTCAATTTTATAGAAATGGGGAAAAATGGGTTAGAAATGAGCGAAAAACTCTGAAACCTGGAAAGAATGGGGCAAAAATTAGCAAGGAGGAAAAAAAAAGCTTACAAGGGGTTGAAACGTTGCAAAAATAGGATAGAAACTGCCAAAAATGGATTATAAAGGGGTTAGAGCTTGACAAAAGTGGGTTAGGAAAGGGGAAAAATAACTTAAAAATGGTTAGAAATTGAGAAATTTGGGTTAGGAAAAGAAACCAAAAAATGCTTAAAACGACTTAGAAAATGGAAATAAAAAAGGGTTAGCAATGGCCAAATGTGGCTTAAAATGTTTAAGAGAGTAACAAGAATGCATAGCAAACGGGGGGGAAACTGGTTTCAATTTGATAGAAATGGGGAAAAATGGGTTAGAAATAAGCCAAAAACTCAGAAACCAGGAAAGAATTGGGCAAAAAATAGCAAGGAGAAAAAAAAAAAGCTTAAAAGGGGTTGAAACGTGGCAAAAATGCGATAGAAATGGCCAGAAATGCTTTAAAAGGGGTTAGAACTTGACAAAAGTGGGTTAGGAAAGGGGAAAAATAACTTAAAAATGGTTAGAAATTGAGAAATATGGGTTAGGAAAAGAAACCAAAAAATGCTTAAAACGACTTAGAAAATGGAAATAAAAAAGGGTTAGCAATGGCCAAAAGTGGCTTAAAACGTTTAAGAAAGTAACAAGAATGCATAGCAAACGGGGGGAAAAAAGCGGTTTAAATTTGATAGAAATGGGGCAAAATGGGTTACAAACGGAGAAAAACACTTAAACCAGGAAAGAATTGGGCAAAAATCGCAAGAAAAGGAAAAAAACGCCTTAAAACAAGCTGAAACATGGCAAAAATACGATAGAAATGGCCAGAAATGGATTAAAAGGGGTTAGAACTTGACAAAAGTAGGTTAGGAAAGGGGAAAAATATCTTAAAAATGGTTAGAAATTGAGAAATCTGGGTTAGGAAAAGAAACCCAAAAATGCTTAAAAAGACTTAGAAAATGGAAATAAAATAAGGGTTAGTAATGGCCAAAACTGGCTTAAAACATATTAGAAAGTAACAAGAATGCATAGCAAACGGGGGAAAAACTGGTTTAAATTTGATAGAAATGGGGAAAAATGGGTTAGAAATGAGCGAAAAACTCTGAAACCAGGAAAGAATTGGGCAAAAATCAGCATGGAAAAAAAAACCTTAAAAGGAGTTTAAACGTGGCAAAAATAGGATAGAAACTGCCAGAAAAGCTTTAAAAGGGGTTAGAACTTGACAAAAGTGGGTTAGGAAAGGGGAAAAATAACTTAAAAATGGTTAGAAATTGAGAAATTTGGGTTAGGAAAAGAAACCAAAAAATGCTTAAAACGACTTAGAAAATGGAAATAAAATAAGCGTTAGTAATGGCCAAAACTGGCTTAAAACATATTAGAAAGTAACAAGAATGCATAGCAAACGGGGGGAAAACTGGTTTAAATTTGATAGAAATGGGGAAAAATGGGTTAGAAATGAGCGAAAAACTTTGAAACCAGGAAAGAATTTGGCAAAAATCAGCATGGAAAAAAAAAAGCTTAAAAGGAGTTTAAACGTGGCAAAAATTGGATAGAAACTGCCAAAAATGGCTTAAAAGGGGTTAGAACTTGACAAAAGTGGGTTAGGAAAGGGGAAAAATAACTTAAAAATGGTTAGAAATTGAGAAATTTGGGTTAGGAAAAGAAACCAAAAAATGCTTAAAACGACTTAGAAAATGGAAATAAAATAAGCGTTAGTAATGGCCAAAACTGGCTTAAAACATATTAGAAAGTAACAAGAATGCATAGCAAACGGGGGGAAAACTGGTTTAAATTTGATAGAAATGGGGAAAAATGGGTTAGAAATGAGCGAAAAACTCTGAAACCAGGAAAGAATTGGGCAAAAATCAGCATGGAAAAAAAAAGCTTAAAAGGAGTTTAAACGTGGCAAAAATAGGATAGAAACTGCCAGAAAAGCTTTAAAAGGGGTTAGAACTTGACAAAAGTGGGTTAGGAAAGGGGAAAAATAACTTAAAAATGGTTAGAAATTGAGAAATTTGGGTTAGGAAAAGAAACCAAAAAATGCTTAAAACGACTTAGAAAATGGAAATAAAAAAAGTGTTAGCAATGGCCAAAAGTGGCTTAAAACGTTTAAGAAAGTAACAAGAATGCATAGCAAACGGGGGGAAAACTGGTTTAAATTTGATAGAAATGGGGAAAAATGGGTTAGAAATGAGCGAAAAACTTTGAAACCAGGAAAGAATTTGGCAAAAATCAGCATGGAAAAAAAAAAAGCTTAAAAGGAGTTTAAACGTGGCAAAAATTGGATAGAAACTGCCAAAAATGGCTTAAAAGGGGTTAGAACTTGACAAAAGTGGGTTAGGAAAGGGGAAAAATAACTTAAAAATGGTTAGAAATTGAGAAATTTGGGTTAGGAAAAGAAACCAAAAAATGCTTAAAACGACTTAGAAAATGGAAATAAAATAAGGGTTAGTAATGGCCAAAAGTGGCTTAAAAAGTTGAAGAAAGTAACAAGAATGCATAGCAAAAATTAGCAAGGAAAGAAAAAAAAGCTTAAAATGTGTTGAAACGTGGCAAAAATGCGATAGAAATTGCCAGTAATCATTTAAAAGGGGTTAGATCTTGAGAAAAATGGGTTAGGAAAGGGGAAAAATAAATTAAAAATGGTTAGAAATTGAGAAATATGGGTTAGGAAAAGAAACCAAAAAATGCTTAAAACGACTTAGAAAATGGAAATAAAAAAAGTGTTAGCAATGGCCAAAAGTGGCTTAAAACGTTTAAGAAAGTAACAAGAATGCATAGCAAACGGGGGGAAAACTGGTTTAAATTTGATAGAAATGGGGAAAAATGGGTTAGAAATGAGCGAAAATCTCTGAAACCCAGAAAGAATTGGGCAAAAATTAGCAAGGAAAGAAAAAAAAGCTTAAAATGGGTTGAAACGTGGCAAAAAATTGGATAGAAATGGCCAGTAATCAGTTAAAAGGGGTTAGATCTTGAAAAAAATGGGTTAGGAAAGGGGAAAAATAACTTAAGAATGGTAAGAAATTGAGAAATTTGGGTTAGGAATAGGAAACCAAAAAATGCTTAAAACGACTTAGAAGATGGAAATAAAAAAAGGGTTGGTAATGGCTAAAAGTGGCTTAAAACGTTTAAGAAAGTAACAAGAATGCATAGCAAACAGGAAAAAATAGGCTTAAATTTGTTAGAAATGGGGAAAAATGGGTTAAAAAGGGAGGAAAAACACTGAAACCAGGGAAGAATTGGGCAAAAATAGTGAAAAAACGAGAAAACCGCCTTTAAACGTGCTGAAACATGGCAAAAATACGATAGAAATGGCCAGAAATGGATTAAAAGAGGCTAGAACTTGACAAAAGTAGGTTAGGAAAGGGGAAAAATATCTTAAAAATGGTTAGAAATTGAGACATTTGGGTTAGGAAAAGAAACCAAAAAATGCTTAAAACGACTTAGAAAATGGAAATAAAAAAAGGGTTAGTAATGGCCAAAAGTGGCTTAAAACATATTAGAAAGTAACAAGAATGCATAGCAAACGGGGGAAAAACTGGTTTAAATTTGATAGAAATGGGGAAAAATGGGTTAGAAATGAGCGAAAAACTCTGAAACCAGGAAAGAATTGGGCAAAAATTAGCAAGGAAAAAAAAGCTTAAAAGGAGTTTAAACGTGGCAAAAATATACAGAAACTGCCAAAAATGGCTTAAAAGGGGTTAGAACTTGACAAAAATGGGTTAGGAAAGGGGAAAAATAACTTAAAAATGGTTAGAAATTGAGAAATTTGGGTTAGGAAAAGAAACCAAAAAATGCTTAAAACGACTTAGAAAATGGAAATAAAATAAGCGTTAGTAATGGCCAAAACTGGCTTAAAACATATTAGAAAGTAACAAGAATGCATAGCAAATGGGGAGAAAACCGGTTTCAATTTGATAGAAATGGGGAAAAATGGGTTAGAAATGAGGGAAAAACTCTGAAACCAGGAAAGAATGGGGCAAAAATTAGCAAGGAGGAAAAAAAAAGCCTACAAGGGGTTGAAACGTTGCAAAAATAGGATAGAAAGTGCCAAAAATGGATTATAAAGGGGTTAGAGCTGGACAAAAGTGGGTTAGGAAAGGGGAAAAATAACTTAAAAATGGTTAGAAATTGAGAAATTTGGGTTAGGAAAAGAAACCAAAAAATGCTTAAAACGACTTAGAAAATGGAAATAAAAAAGGGTTAGCAATGGCCAAATGTGGCTTAAAACGTTTAAGAGAGTAACAAGAATGCATAGCAAACGGGGGGGAAACCGGTTTCAATTTGATAGAAATGGGGAAAAATGGGTTAGAAATAAGCCAAAAACTCAGAAACCAGGAAAGAATTGGGCAAAAAATAGCAAGGAGAAAAAAAAAAAGCTTAAAAGGGGTTGAAACGTGGCAAAAATGCGATAGAAATGGCCAGAAAGGCTTTAAAAGGGGTTAGAACTTGACAAAAGTGGGTTAGGAAAGGGGAAAAATAACTTAAAAATGGTTAGAAATTGAGAAATTTGGGTTAGGAAAAGAAACCAAAAAATGCTTAAAACGACGTAGAAAATGGAAATAAAAAAAGTGTTAGCAATGGCCAAAAGTGGCTTAAAACGTTTAAGAAAGTAACAAGAATGCATAGCAAACGGGGGGAAAACTGGTTTAAATTTGATAGAAATGGGGAAAAATGGGTTAGAAATGAGCGAAAAACTTTGAAACCAGGAAAGAATTTGGCAAAAATCAGCATGGAAAAAAAAAAGCTTAAAAGGAGTTTAAACGTGGCAAAAATTGGATAGAAACTGCCAAAAATGGCTTAAAAGGGGTTAGAACTTGACAAAAGTGGGTTAGTAAAGGGGAAAAATAACTTAAAAATGGTTAGAAATTGAGAAATTTGGGTTAGGAAAAGAAACCAAAAAATGCTTAAAACGACTTAGAAAATGGAAATAAAATAAGGGTTAGTAATGGCCAAAAGTGGCTTAAAACATATTAGAAAGTAACAAGAATGCATAGCAAACGGGGGAAAAACTGGTTTAAATTTGATAGAAATGGGGAAAAATGGGTTAGAAATGAGCGAAAAACTCTGAAACCAGGAAAGAATTGGGCAAAAATTAGCAAGGAAAAAAAGCTTAAAAGGAGTTTAAACGTGGCAAAAATATACAGAAACTGCCAAAAATGGCTTAAAAGGGGTTAGAACTTGACAAAAGTGGGTTAGGAAAGGGGAAAAATAACTTAAAAATGGTTAGAAATTGAGAAATTTGGGTTAGGAAAAGAAACCAAAAAATGCTTAAAACGACTTAGAAAATGGAAATAAAATAAGGGTTAGTAATGGCCAAAACTGGCTTAAAACATATTAGAAAGTAACAAGAATGCATAGCAAATGGGGAGAAAACCGGTTTCAATTTGATAGAAATGGGGAAAAATGGGTTAGAAATGAGGGAAAAACTCTGAAACCAGGAAAGAATGGGGCAAAAATTAGCAAGGAGGAAAAAAAAAGCCTACAAGGGGTTGAAACGTTGCAAAAATAGGATAGAAAGTGCCAAAAATGGATTATAAAGGGGTTAGAGCTGGACAAAAGTGGGTTAGGAAAGGGGAAAAATAACTTAAAAATGGTTAGAAATTGAGAAATTTGGGTTAGGAAAAGAAACCAAAAAATGCTTAAAACGACTTAGAAAATGGAAATAAAATAAGGGTTAGTAATGGCCAAAAGTGGCTTAAAAAGTTGAAGAAAGTAACAAGAATGCATAGCAAAAATTAGCAAGGAAAGAAAAAAAAGCTTAAAATGTGTTGAAACGTGGCAAAAATGCGATAGAAATTGCCAGTAATCATTTAAAAGGGGTTAGATCTTGAGAAAAATGGGTTAGGAAAGGGGAAAAATAAATTAAAAATGGTTAGAAATTGAGAAATATGGGTTAGGAAAAGAAACCAAAAAATGCATAAAACGTCTTAGAAAATGGAAATAAAAAAAGGGTTAGTAATGTCCAAAAGCGGCTTAAAACATATTAGAAAGTAACAAGAATGCATAGCAAACAGGGGAAAGACCGGTTTCAATTTGATAGAAATGGGTAAAAATGGGTTAGAAATGAGCGAAAATCTCTGAAACCCAGAAAGAATTGGGCAAAAATTAGCAAGGAAAGAAAAAAAAGCTTAAAATGGGTTGAAACGTGGCAAAAAATTGGATAGAAATGGCCAGTAATCATTTAAAAGGGGTTAGATCTTGAAAAAAATGGGTTAGGAAAGGGGAAAAATAACTTAAGAATGGTAAGAAATTGAGAAATTTGGGTTACGAAAAGGAAACCAAAAAATGCTTAAAACGACTTAGAAGATGGAAATAAAAAAAGGGTTGGTAATGGCTAAAAGTGGCTTAAAACGTTTAAGAAAGTAACAAGAATGCATAGCAAACGGGGGGAAAAAAGCGGTTTAAATTTGATAGAAATGGGGCAAAATGGGTTACAAACGGAGAAAAACACTTAAACCAGGAAAGAATTGGGCAAAAATCGTAAGAAAAGGAAAAAAACGCCTTAAAACAAGCTGAAACATGGCAAAAATACGATAGAAATGGCCAGAAATGGATTAAAAGGGGTTAGAACTTGACAAAAGTAGGTTAGGAAAGGGGAAAAATATCTTAAAAATGGTTAGAAATTGAGAAATTTGGGTTAGGAAAAGAAACCCAAAAATGCTTAAAAAGACTTAGAAAATGGAAATAAAATAAGGGTTAGTAATGGCCAAAACTGGCTTAAAACATATTAGAAAGTAACAAGAATGCATAGCAAACGGGGGGAAAACTGATTTAAATTTGATAGAAATGGGGAAAAATGGGTTAGAAATGAGCGAAAAACTCTGAAACCAGGAAAGAATTGGGCAAAAATCAGCATGGAAAAAAAAAGCTTAAAAGGAGTTTAAACGTGGCAAAAATAGGATAGAAACTGCCAAAAATGGATTAAAAGGGGTTAGAACTTGACAAAGTGGGTTAGGAAAGGGGAAAAATAACTTAAAAATGGTTAGAAATTGAGAAATTTGGGTTAGGAAAAGAAACCAAAAAATGCTTAAAACGACTTAGAAAATGGAAATAAAAAAAGGGTTAGTAATGGCCAAAAGTGGCTTAAAAAGTTGAAGAAAGTAACAAGAATGCATAGCAAAAATTAGCAAGGAAAGAAAAAAAAGCTTAAAATGTGTTGAAACGTGGCAAAAATGCGATAGAAATTGCCAGTAATCATTTAAAAGGGGTTAGATCTTGAGAAAAATGGGTTAGGAAAGGGGAAAAATAAATTAAAAATGGTTAGAAATTGAGAAATATGGGTTAGGAAAAGAAACCAAAAAATGCATAAAACGTCTTAGAAAATGGAAATAAAAAAAGGGTTAGTAATGTCCAAAAGTGGCTTAAAACATATTAGAAAGTAACAAGAATGCATAGCAAACAGGGGAAAGACCGGTTTCAATTTGATAGAAATGGGAAAAATGGGTTAGAAATGAGCGAAAATCTCTGAAACCCGGAAAGAATTGGGCAAAAATTAGCAAGGAAAAAAAAAAGCTTAAAATGGGTTGAAACGTGGCAAAAATGCGATAGAAATGGCCAGTAATCATTTAAAAGGGGTTAGATCTTGAAAAAAATGGGTTAGGAAAGGGGAAAAATAACTTAAGAATGGTAAGAAATTGAGAAATTTGGGTTAGGAAAAGAAACCAAAAAATGCTTAAAACGACTTAGAAGATGGAAATAAAAAAAGGGTTGGTAATGGCCAAAAGTGGCTTAAAACGTTTAAGAATGTAACAAGAATGCATAGCAAACAGGAAAAAATAGGCTTAAATTTGTTAGAAATGGGGAAAAATGGGTTAAAAAGGGAGGAAAAACACTGAAACCAGGGAAGAATTGGGCAAAAATAGTAAGAAAACGAGAAAACCGCCTTTAAACGTGCTGAAACATGGCAAAAATACGATAGAAATGGCCAGAAATGGATTAAAAGAGGCTAGAACTTGACAAAAGTAGGTTAGGAAAGGGGAAAAATATCTTAAAAATGGTTAGAAATTGAGAAATTTGGTTAGGAAAAGAAACCAAAAAATGCTTAAAACGACTTAGAAAATGGAAATAAAAAAAGGGTTAGTAATGGCCAAAAGTGGCTTAAAACATATTAGAAAGTAACAAGAATGCATAGCAAACGGGGGAAAAACTGGTTTAAATTTGATAGAAATGGGGAAAAATGGGTTAGAAATGAGCGAAAAACTCTGAAACCAGGAAAGAATTGGGCAAAAATTAGCAAGGAAAAAAAGCTTAAAAGGAGTTTAAACGTGGCAAAAATATACAGAAACTGCCAAAAATGGCTTAAAAGGGGTTAGAACTTGACAAAAGTGGGTTAGGAAAGGGGAAAAATAACTTAAAAATGGTTAGAAATTGAGAAATTTGGGTTAGGAAAAGAAACCAAAAAATGCTTAAAACGACTTAGAAAATGGAAATAAAATAAGGGTTAGTAATGGCCAAAACTGGCTTAAAACATATTAGAAAGTAACAAGAATGCATAGCAAATGGGGAGAAAACCGGTTTCAATTTGATAGAAATGGGGAAAAATGGGTTAGAAATGAGGGAAAAACTCTGAAACCAGGAAAGAATGGGGCAAAAATTAGCAAGGAGGAAAAAAAAAGCCTACAAGGGGTTGAAACGTTGCAAAAATAGGATAGAAAGTGCCAAAAATGGATTATAAAGGGGTTAGAGCTGGACAAAAGTGGGTTAGGAAAGGGGAAAAATAACTTAAAAATGGTTAGAAATTGAGAAATTTGGGTTAGGAAAAGAAACCAAAAAATGCTTAAAACGACTTAGAAAATGGAAATAAAAAAGGGTTAGCAATGGCCAAATGTGGCTTAAAACGTTTAAGAGAGTAACAAGAATGCATAGCAAACGGGGGGGAAACCGGTTTCAATTTGATAGAAATGGGGAAAAATGGGTTAGAAATAAGCCAAAAACTCAGAAACCAGGAAAGAATTGGGCAAAAAATAGCAAGGAGAAAAAAAAAAGGTTAAAAGGGGTTGAAACGTGGCAAAAATGCGATAGAAATTGCCAGTAATCATTTAAAAGGGGTTAGATCTTGAGAAAAATGGGTTAGGAAAAGGGAAAAATAAATTAAAAATGGTTAGAAATTGAGAAATATGGGTTAGGAAAAGAAACCAAAAAATGCATAAAACGTCTTAGAAAATGGAAATAAAAAAAGGGTTAGTAATGTCCAAAAGCGGCTTAAAACATATAAGAAAGTAACAAGAATGCATAGCAAACAGGGGAAAGACCGGTTTCAATTTGATAGAAATGGGAAAAATGGGTTAGAAATGAGCGAAAATCTCTGAAACCCAGAAAGAATTGGGCAAAAATTAGCAAGGAAAGAAAAAAAAGCTTAAAATGGGTTGAAACGTGGCAAAAAATTGGATAGAAATGGCCAGTAATCATTTAAAAGGGGTTAGATCTTGAAAAAAATGGGTTAGGAAAGGGGAAAAATAACTTAAGAATGGTAAGAAATTGAGAAATTTGGGTTAGGAATAGGAAACCAAAAAATGCTTAAAACGACTTAGAAGATGGAAATAAAAAAAGGGTTGGTAATGGCTAAAAGTGGCTTAAAACGTTTAAGAAAGTAACAAGAATGCATAGCAAACAGGAAAAAATAGGCTTAAATTTGTTAGAAATGGGGAAAAATGGGTTAAAAAGGGAGGAAAAACACTGAAACCAGGGAAGAATTGGGCAAAAATAGTAAAAAAACGAGAAAACCGCCTTTAAACGTGCTGAAACATGGCAAAAATACGATAGAAATGGCCAGAAATGGATTAAAAGAGGCTAGAACTTGACAAAAGTAGGTTAGGAAAGGGGAAAAATATCTTAAAAATGGTTAGAAATTGAGACATTTGGGTTAGGAAAAGAAACCAAAAAATGCTTAAAACGACTTAGAAAATGGAAATAAAAAAAGGGTTAGTAATGGCCAAAAGTGGCTTAAAACATATTAGAAAGTAACAAGAATGAATAGCAAACGGGGGAAAAACTGGTTTAAATTTGATAGAAATGGGGAAAAATGGGTTAGAAATGAGCGAAAAACTCTGAAACCAGGAAAGAATTGGGCAAAAATTAGCAAGGAAAAAAAAGCTTAAAAGGAGTTTAAACGTGGCAAAAATATACAGAAACTGCCAAAAATGGCTTAAAAGGGGTTAGAACTTGACAAAAGTGGGTTAGGAAAGGGGAAAAATAACTTAAAAATGGTTAGAAATTGAGAAATTTGGGTTAGGAAAAGAAACCAAAAAATGCTTAAAACGACTTAGAAAATGGAAATAAAATAAGGGTTAGTAATGGCCAAAACTGGCTTAAAACATATTAGAAAGTAACAAGAATGCATAGCAAATGGGGAGAAAACCGGTTTCAATTTGATAGAAATGGGGAAAAATGGGTTAGAAATGAGGGAAAAACTCTGAAACCAGGAAAGAATGGGGCAAAAATTAGCAAGGAGGAAAAAAAAAGCCTACAAGGGGTTGAAACGTTGCAAAAATAGGATAGAAAGTGCCAAAAATGGATTATAAAGGGGTTAGAGCTGGACAAAAGTGGGTTAGGAAAGGGGAAAAATAACTTAAAAATGGTTAGAAATTGAGAAATTTGGGTTAGGAAAAGAAACCAAAAAATGCTTAAAACGACTTAGAAAATGGAAATAAAAAAGGGTTAGCAATGGCCAAATGTGGCTTAAAACGTTTAAGAGAGTAACAAGAATGCATAGCAAACGGGGGGGAAACCGGTTTCAATTTGATAGAAATGGGGAAAAATGGGTTAGAAATAAGCCAAAAACTCAGAAACCAGGAAAGAATTGGGCAAAAAATAGCAAGGAGAAAAAAAAAAAGCTTAAAAGGGGTTGAAACGTGGCAAAAATGCGATAGAAATGGCCAGAAAGGCTTTAAAAGGGGTTAGAACTTGACAAAAGTGGGTTAGGAAAGGGGAAAAATAACTTAAAAATGGTTAGAAATTGAGAAATTTGGGTTAGGAAAAGAAACCAAAAAATGCTTAAAACGACGTAGAAAATGGAAATAAAAAAAGTGTTAGCAATGGCCAAAAGTGGCTTAAAACGTTTAAGAAAGTAACAAGAATGCATAGCAAACGGGGGGAAAACTGGTTTAAATTTGATAGAAATGGGGAAAAATGGGTTAGAAATGAGCGAAAAACTTTGAAACCAGGAAAGAATTTGGCAAAAATCAGCATGGAAAAAAAAAAGCTTAAAAGGAGTTTAAACGTGGCAAAAATTGGATAGAAACTGCCAAAAATGGCTTAAAAGGGGTTAGAACTTGACAAAAGTGGGTTAGTAAAGGGGAAAAATAACTTAAAAATGGTTAGAAATTGAGAAATTTGGGTTAGGAAAAGAAACCAAAAAATGCTTAAAACGACTTAGAAAATGGAAATAAAATAAGGGTTAGTAATGGCCAAAAGTGGCTTAAAACATATTAGAAAGTAACAAGAATGCATAGCAAACGGGGGAAAAACTGGTTTAAATTTGATAGAAATGGGGAAAAATGGGTTAGAAATGAGCGAAAAACTCTGAAACCAGGAAAGAATTGGGCAAAAATTAGCAAGGAAAAAAAGCTTAAAAGGAGTTTAAACGTGGCAAAAATATACAGAAACTGCCAAAAATGGCTTAAAAGGGGTTAGAACTTGACAAAAGTGGGTTAGGAAAGGGGAAAAATAACTTAAAAATGGTTAGAAATTGAGAAATTTGGGTTAGGAAAAGAAACCAAAAAATGCTTAAAACGACTTAGAAAATGGAAATAAAATAAGGGTTAGTAATGGCCAAAACTGGCTTAAAACATATTAGAAAGTAACAAGAATGCATAGCAAATGGGGAGAAAACCGGTTTCAATTTGATAGAAATGGGGAAAAATGGGTTAGAAATGAGGGAAAAACTCTGAAACCAGGAAAGAATGGGGCAAAAATTAGCAAGGAGGAAAAAAAAAGCCTACAAGGGGTTGAAACGTTGCAAAAATAGGATAGAAAGTGCCAAAAATGGATTATAAAGGGGTTAGAGCTGGACAAAAGTGGGTTAGGAAAGGGGAAAAATAACTTAAAAATGGTTAGAAATTGAGAAATTTGGGTTAGGAAAAGAAACCAAAAAATGCTTAAAACGACTTAGAAAATGGAAATAAAATAAGGGTTAGTAATGGCCAAAAGTGGCTTAAAAAGTTGAAGAAAGTAACAAGAATGCATAGCAAAAATTAGCAAGGAAAGAAAAAAAAGCTTAAAATGTGTTGAAACGTGGCAAAAATGCGATAGAAATTGCCAGTAATCATTTAAAAGGGGTTAGATCTTGAGAAAAATGGGTTAGGAAAGGGGAAAAATAAATTAAAAATGGTTAGAAATTGAGAAATATGGGTTAGGAAAAGAAACCAAAAAATGCATAAAACGTCTTAGAAAATGGAAATAAAAAAAGGGTTAGTAATGTCCAAAAGCGGCTTAAAACATATTAGAAAGTAACAAGAATGCATAGCAAACAGGGGAAAGACCGGTTTCAATTTGATAGAAATGGGTAAAAATGGGTTAGAAATGAGCGAAAATCTCTGAAACCCAGAAAGAATTGGGCAAAAATTAGCAAGGAAAGAAAAAAAAGCTTAAAATGGGTTGAAACGTGGCAAAAAATTGGATAGAAATGGCCAGTAATCATTTAAAAGGGGTTAGATCTTGAAAAAAATGGGTTAGGAAAGGGGAAAAATAACTTAAGAATGGTAAGAAATTGAGAAATTTGGGTTACGAAAAGGAAACCAAAAAATGCTTAAAACGACTTAGAAGATGGAAATAAAAAAAGGGTTGGTAATGGCTAAAAGTGGCTTAAAACGTTTAAGAAAGTAACAAGAATGCATAGCAAACGGGGGGAAAAAAGCGGTTTAAATTTGATAGAAATGGGGCAAAATGGGTTACAAACGGAGAAAAACACTTAAACCAGGAAAGAATTGGGCAAAAATCGTAAGAAAAGGAAAAAAACGCCTTAAAACAAGCTGAAACATGGCAAAAATACGATAGAAATGGCCAGAAATGGATTAAAAGGGGTTAGAACTTGACAAAAGTAGGTTAGGAAAGGGGAAAAATATCTTAAAAATGGTTAGAAATTGAGAAATTTGGGTTAGGAAAAGAAACCCAAAAATGCTTAAAAAGACTTAGAAAATGGAAATAAAATAAGGGTTAGTAATGGCCAAAACTGGCTTAAAACATATTAGAAAGTAACAAGAATGCATAGCAAACGGGGGGAAAACTGATTTAAATTTGATAGAAATGGGGAAAAATGGGTTAGAAATGAGCGAAAAACTCTGAAACCAGGAAAGAATTGGGCAAAAATCAGCATGGAAAAAAAAAGCTTAAAAGGAGTTTAAACGTGGCAAAAATAGGATAGAAACTGCCAAAAATGGATTAAAAGGGGTTAGAACTTGACAAAGTGGGTTAGGAAAGGGGAAAAATAACTTAAAAATGGTTAGAAATTGAGAAATTTGGGTTAGGAAAAGAAACCAAAAAATGCTTAAAACGACTTAGAAAATGGAAATAAAAAAAGGGTTAGTAATGGCCAAAAGTGGCTTAAAAAGTTGAAGAAAGTAACAAGAATGCATAGCAAAAATTAGCAAGGAAAGAAAAAAAAGCTTAAAATGTGTTGAAACGTGGCAAAAATGCGATAGAAATTGCCAGTAATCATTTAAAAGGGGTTAGATCTTGAGAAAAATGGGTTAGGAAAGGGGAAAAATAAATTAAAAATGGTTAGAAATTGAGAAATATGGGTTAGGAAAAGAAACCAAAAAATGCATAAAACGTCTTAGAAAATGGAAATAAAAAAAGGGTTAGTAATGTCCAAAAGTGGCTTAAAACATATTAGAAAGTAACAAGAATGCATAGCAAACAGGGGAAAGACCGGTTTCAATTTGATAGAAATGGGAAAAATGGGTTAGAAATGAGCGAAAATCTCTGAAACCCGGAAAGAATTGGGCAAAAATTAGCAAGGAAAAAAAAAAGCTTAAAATGGGTTGAAACGTGGCAAAAATGCGATAGAAATGGCCAGTAATCATTTAAAAGGGGTTAGATCTTGAAAAAAATGGGTTAGGAAAGGGGAAAAATAACTTAAGAATGGTAAGAAATTGAGAAATTTGGGTTAGGAAAAGAAACCAAAAAATGCTTAAAACGACTTAGAAGATGGAAATAAAAAAAGGGTTGGTAATGGCCAAAAGTGGCTTAAAACGTTTAAGAATGTAACAAGAATGCATAGCAAACAGGAAAAAATAGGCTTAAATTTGTTAGAAATGGGGAAAAATGGGTTAAAAAGGGAGGAAAAACACTGAAACCAGGGAAGAATTGGGCAAAAATAGTAAGAAAACGAGAAAACCGCCTTTAAACGTGCTGAAACATGGCAAAAATACGATAGAAATGGCCAGAAATGGATTAAAAGAGGCTAGAACTTGACAAAAGTAGGTTAGGAAAGGGGAAAAATATCTTAAAAATGGTTAGAAATTGAGAAATTTGGTTAGGAAAAGAAACCAAAAAATGCTTAAAACGACTTAGAAAATGGAAATAAAAAAAGGGTTAGTAATGGCCAAAAGTGGCTTAAAACATATTAGAAAGTAACAAGAATGCATAGCAAACGGGGGAAAAACTGGTTTAAATTTGATAGAAATGGGGAAAAATGGGTTAGAAATGAGCGAAAAACTCTGAAACCAGGAAAGAATTGGGCAAAAATTAGCAAGGAAAAAAAGCTTAAAAGGAGTTTAAACGTGGCAAAAATATACAGAAACTGCCAAAAATGGCTTAAAAGGGGTTAGAACTTGACAAAAGTGGGTTAGGAAAGGGGAAAAATAACTTAAAAATGGTTAGAAATTGAGAAATTTGGGTTAGGAAAAGAAACCAAAAAATGCTTAAAACGACTTAGAAAATGGAAATAAAATAAGGGTTAGTAATGGCCAAAACTGGCTTAAAACATATTAGAAAGTAACAAGAATGCATAGCAAATGGGGAGAAAACCGGTTTCAATTTGATAGAAATGGGGAAAAATGGGTTAGAAATGAGGGAAAAACTCTGAAACCAGGAAAGAATGGGGCAAAAATTAGCAAGGAGGAAAAAAAAAGCCTACAAGGGGTTGAAACGTTGCAAAAATAGGATAGAAAGTGCCAAAAATGGATTATAAAGGGGTTAGAGCTGGACAAAAGTGGGTTAGGAAAGGGGAAAAATAACTTAAAAATGGTTAGAAATTGAGAAATTTGGGTTAGGAAAAGAAACCAAAAAATGCTTAAAACGACTTAGAAAATGGAAATAAAAAAGGGTTAGCAATGGCCAAATGTGGCTTAAAACGTTTAAGAGAGTAACAAGAATGCATAGCAAACGGGGGGGAAACCGGTTTCAATTTGATAGAAATGGGGAAAAATGGGTTAGAAATAAGCCAAAAACTCAGAAACCAGGAAAGAATTGGGCAAAAAATAGCAAGGAGAAAAAAAAAAAGGTTAAAAGGGGTTGAAACGTGGCAAAAATGCGATAGAAATGGCCAGAAATGCTTTAAAAGGGGTTAGAACTTGACAAAAGTGGGTTAGGAAAGGGGAAAAATAACTTAAAAATGGTTAGAAATTGAGAAATTTGGGTTAGGAAAAGAAACCAAAAAATGCTTAAAACGACTTAGAAAATGGAAATAAAAAAAGTGTTAGCAATGGCCAAAAGTGGCTTAAAACGTTTAAGAAAGTAACAAGAATGCATAGCAAACGGGGGGAAAACTGGTTTAAATTTGATAGAAATGGGGAAAAATGGGTTAGAAATGAGCGAAAAACTTTGAAACCAGGAAAGAATTTGGCAAAAATCAGCATGGAAAAAAAAAAGCTTAAAAGGAGTTTAAACGTGGCAAAAATTGGATAGAAACTGCCAAAAATGGCTTAAAAGGGGTTAGAACTTGACAAAAGTGGGTTAGGAAAGGGGAAAAATAACTTAAAAATGGTTAGAAATTGAGAAATTTGGGTTAGGAAAAGAAACCAAAAAATGCTTAAAACGACTTAGAAAATGGAAATAAAATAAGGGTTAGTAATGGCCAAAAGTGGCTTAAAAAGTTGAAGAAAGTAACAAGAATGCATAGCAAAAATTAGCAAGGAAAGAAAAAAAAGCTTAAAATGTGTTGAAACGTGGCAAAAATGCGATAGAAATTGCCAGTAATCATTTAAAAGGGGTTAGATCTTGAGAAAAATGGGTTAGGAAAGGGGAAAAATAAATTAAAAATGGTTAGAAATTGAGAAATATGGGTTAGGAAAAGAAACCAAAAAATGCATAAAACGTCTTAGAAAATGGAAATAAAAAAAGGGTTAGTAATGTCCAAAAGCGGCTTAAAACATATTAGAAAGTAACAAGAATGCATAGCAAACAGGGGAAAGACCGGTTTCAATTTGATAGAAATGGGTAAAAATGGGTTAGAAATGAGCGAAAATCTCTGAAACCCAGAAAGAATTGGGCAAAAATTAGCAAGGAAAGAAAAAAAAGCTTAAAATGGGTTGAAACGTGGCAAAAAATTGGATAGAAATGGCCAGTAATCATTTAAAAGGGGTTAGATCTTGAAAAAAATGGGTTAGGAAAGGGGAAAAATAACTTAAGAATGGTAAGAAATTGAGAAATTTGGGTTAGGAAAAGGAAACCAAAAAATGCTTAAAACGACTTAGAAGATGGAAATAAAAAAAGGGTTGGTAATGGCTAAAAGTGGCTTAAAACGTTTAAGAAAGTAACAAGAATGCATAGCAAACAGGAAAAAATAGGCTTAAATTTGTTAGAAATGGGGAAAAATGGGTTAAAAAGGGAGGAAAAACACTGAAACCAGGGAAGAATTGGGCAAAAATAGTAAAAAAACGAGAAAACCGCCTTTAAACGTGCTGAAACATGGCAAAAATACGATAGAAATGGCCAGAAATGGATTAAAAGAGGCTAGAACTTGACAAAAGTAGGTTAGGAAAGGGGAAAAATATCTTAAAAATGGTTAGAAATTGAGACATTTGGGTTAGGAAAAGAAACCAAAAAATGCTTAAAACGACTTAGAAAATGGAAATAAAAAAAGGGTTAGTAATGGCCAAAAGTGGCTTAAAACATATTAGAAAGTAACAAGAATGCATAGCAAACGGGGGAAAAACTGGTTTAAATTTGATAGAAATGGGGAAAAATGGGTTAGAAATGAGCGAAAAACTCTGAAACCAGGAAAGAATTGGGCAAAAATTAGCAAGGAAAAAAAAGCTTAAAAGGAGTTTAAACGTGGCAAAAATATACAGAAACTGCCAAAAATGGCTTAAAAGGGGTTAGAACTTGACAAAAGTGGGTTAGGAAAGGGGAAAAATAACTTAAAAATGGTTAGAAATTGAGAAATTTGGGTTAGGAAAAGAAACCAAAAAATGCTTAAAACGACTTAGAAAATGGAAATAAAATAAGGGTTAGTAATGGCCAAAACTGGCTTAAAACATATTAGAAAGTAACAAGAATGCATAGCAAATGGGGAGAAAACCGGTTTCAATTTGATAGAAATGGGGAAAAATGGGTTAGAAATGAGGGAAAAACTCTGAAACCTGGAAAGAATGGGGCAAAAATTAGCAAGGAGGAAAAAAAAAGCTTACAAGGGGTTGAAACGTTGCAAAAATAGGATAGAAACTGCCAAAAATGGACTATAAAGGGGTTAGAGCTGGACAAAAGTGGGTTAGGAAAGGGGAAAAATAACTTAAAAATGGTTAAAAATTGAGAAATTTGGGTTAGGAAAAGAAACCAAAAAATGCTTAAAACGACTTAGAAAATGGAAATAAAAAAAGGGTTAGTAATGTCCAAAAGCGGCTTAAAACATATTAGAAAGTAACAAGAATGCATAGCAAACAGGGGAAAGACCGGTTTCAATTTGATAGAAATGGGTAAAAATGGGTTAGAAATGAGCGAAAATCTCTGAAACCCAGAAAGAATTGGGCAAAAATTAGCAAGGAAAGAAAAAAAAGCTTAAAATGGGTTGAAACGTGGCAAAAAATTGGATAGAAATGGCCAGTAATCATTTAAAAGGGGTCAGATCTTGAAAAAAATGGGTTAGGAAAGGGGAAAAATAACTTAAGAATGGTAAGAAATTGAGAAATTTGGGTTAGGAAAAGGAAACCAAAAAATGCTTAAAACGACTTAGAAAATGGAAATAAAAAAAGGGTTAGTAATGGCCAAAAGTGGCTTAAAACATATTAGAAAGTAACAAGAATGCATAGCAAACGGGGGAAAAACTGGTTTAAATTTGATAGAAATGGGGAAAAATGGGTTAGAAATGAGCGAAAAACTCTGAAACCAGGAAAGAATTGGGCAAAAATTAGCAAGGAAAAAAAGCTTAAAAGGAGTTTAAACGTGGCAAAAATATACAGAAACTGCCAAAAATGGCTTAAAAGGGGTTAGAACTTGACAAAAGTGGGTTAGGAAAGGGGAAAAATAACTTAAAAATGGTTAGAAATTGAGAAATTTGGGTTAGGAAAAGAAACCAAAAAATGCTTAAAACGACTTAGAAAATGGAAATAAAATAAGGGTTAGTAATGGCCAAAACTGGCTTAAAACATATTAGAAAGTAACAAGAATGCATAGCAAATGGGGAGAAAACCGGTTTCAATTTGATAGAAATGGGGAAAAATGGGTTAGAAATGAGGGAAAAACTCTGAAACCAGGAAAGAATGGGGCAAAAATTAGCAAGGAGGAAAAAAAAAGCCTACAAGGGGTTGAAACGTTGCAAAAATAGGATAGAAAGTGCCAAAAATGGATTATAAAGGGGTTAGAGCTGGACAAAAGTGGGTTAGGAAAGGGGAAAAATAACTTAAAAATGGTTAGAAATTGAGAAATTTGGGTTAGGAAAAGAAACCAAAAAATGCTTAAAACGACTTAGAAAATGGAAATAAAAAAGGGTTAGCAATGGCCAAATGTGGCTTAAAACGTTTAAGAGAGTAACAAGAATGCATAGCAAACGGGGGGGAAACCGGTTTCAATTTGATAGAAATGGGGAAAAATGGGTTAGAAATAAGCCAAAAACTCAGAAACCAGGAAAGAATTGGGCAAAAAATAGCAAGGAGAAAAAAAAAAAGCTTAAAAGGGGTTGAAACGTGGCAAAAATGCGATAGAAATGGCCAGAAATGCTTTAAAAGGGGTTAGAACTTGTCAAAAGTGGGTTAGGAAAGGGGAAAAATAACTTAAAAATGGTTAGAAATTGAGAAATTTGGGTTAGGAAAAGAAACCAAAAAATGCTTAAAACGACTTAGAAAATGGAAATAAAAAAAGTGTTAGCAATGGCCAAAAGTGGCTTAAAACGTTTAAGAAAGTAACAAGAATGCATAGCAAACGGGGGGAAAACTGGTTTAAATTTGATAGAAATGGGGAAAAATGGGTTAGAAATGAGCGAAAAACTTTGAAACCAGGAAAGAATTTGGCAAAAATCAGCATGGAAAAAAAAAAGCTTAAAAGGAGTTTAAACGTGGCAAAAATTGGATAGAAACTGCCAAAAATGGCTTAAAAGGGGTTAGAACTTGACAAAAGTGGGTTAGGAAAGGGGAAAAATAACTTAAAAATGGTTAGAAATTGAGAAATTTGGGTTAGGAAAAGAAACCAAAAAATGCTTAAAACGACTTAGAAAATGGAAATAAAATAAGGGTTAGTAATGGCCAAAAGTGGCTTAAAAAGTTGAAGAAAGTAACAAGAATGCATAGCAAAAATTAGCAAGGAAAGAAAAAAAAGCTTAAAATGTGTTGAAACGTGGCAAAAATGCGATAGAAATTGCCAGTAATCATTTAAAAGGGGTTAGATCTTGAGAAAAATGGGTTAGGAAAGGGGAAAAATAAATTAAAAATGGTTAGAAATTGAGAAATATGGGTTAGGAAAAGAAACCAAAAAATGCATAAAACGTCTTAGAAAATGGAAATAAAAAAAGGGTTAGTAATGTCCAAAAGCGGCTTAAAACATATTAGAAAGTAACAAGAATGCATAGCAAACAGGGGAAAGACTGGTTTCAATTTGATAGAAATGGGTAAAAATGGGTTAGAAATGAGCGAAAATCTCTGAAACCCAGAAAGAATTGGGCAAAAATTAGCAAGGAAAGAAAAAAAAGCTTAAAATGGGTTGAAACGTGGCAAAAAATTGGATAGAAATGGCCAGTAATCATTTAAAAGGGGTTAGATCTTGAAAAAAATGGGTTAGGAAAGGGGAAAAATAACTTAAGAATGGTAAGAAATTGAGAAATTTGGGTTAGGAAAAGGAAACCAAAAAATGCTTAAAACGACTTAGAAGATGGAAATAAAAAAAGGGTTGGTAATGGCTAAAAGTGGCTTAAAACGTTTAAGAAAGTAACAAGAATGCATAGCAAACAGGAAAAAATAGGCTTAAATTTGTTAGAAATGGGGAAAAATGGGTTAAAAAGGGAGGAAAAACACTGAAACCAGGGAAGAATTGGGCAAAAATAGTAAAAAAACGAGAAAACCGCCTTTAAACGTGCTGAAACATGGCAAAAATACGATAGAAATGGCCAGAAATGGATTAAAAGAGGCTAGAACTTGACAAAAGTAGGTTAGGAAAGGGGAAAAATATCTTAAAAATGGTTAGAAATTGAGACATTTGGGTTAGGAAAAGAAACCAAAAAATGCTTAAAACGACTTAGAAAATGGAAATAAAAAAAGGGTTAGTAATGGCCAAAAGTGGCTTAAAACATATTAGAAAGTAACAAGAATGCATAGCAAACGGGGGAAAAACTGGTTTAAATTTGATAGAAATGGGGAAAAATGGGTTAGAAATGAGCGAAAAACTCTGAAACCAGGAAAGAATTGGGCAAAAATTAGCAAGGAAAAAAAAGCTTAAAAGGAGTTTAAACGTGGCAAAAATATACAGAAACTGCCAAAAATGGCTTAAAAGGGGTTAGAACTTGACAAAAGTGGGTTAGGAAAGGGGAAAAATAACTTAAAAATGGTTAGAAATTGAGAAATTTGGGTTAGGAAAAGAAACCAAAAAATGCTTAAAACGACTTAGAAAATGGAAATAAAATAAGCGTTAGTAATGGCCAAAACTGGCTTAAAACATATTAGAAAGTAACAAGAATGCATAGCAAATGGGGAGAAAACCGGTTTCAATTTGATAGAAATGGGGAAAAATGGGTTAGAAATGAGGGAAAAACTCTGAAACCTGGAAAGAATGGGGCAAAAATTAGCAAGGAAAAAAAAAGCTTACAAGGGGTTGAAACGTTGCAAAAATAGGATAGAAACTGCCAAAAATGGACTATAAAGGGGTTAGAGCTGGACAAAAGTGGGTTAGGAAAGGGGAAAAATAACTTAAAAATGGTTATAAATTGAGAAATTTGGGTTAGGAAAAGAAACCAAAAAATGCTTAAAACGACTTAGAAAATGGAAATAAAAAAGGGTTAGCAATGGCCAAAAGTGGCTTAAAACGTTTAAGAGAGTAACAAGAATGCATAGCAAACGGGAGGGAAACCGGTTTCAATTTGATAGAAATGGGGAAAAATGGGTTAGAAATGAGGGAAAAACTCAGAAACCAGGAAAGAATTGGGCAAAAATAGCAAGGAGAAAAAAAAAAAAGCTTAAAAGGGGTTGAAACGTGGCAAAAATGCGATAGAAATGGCCAGAAATGCTTTAAAAGGGGTTAGAACTTGACAAAAGTGGGTTAGGAAAGGGGAAAAATAACTTAAAAATGGTTAGAAATTGAGAAATTTGGGTTAGGAAAAGAAACCAAAAAATGCTTAAAACGACTTAGAAAATGGAAATTAAAAAAGGGTTAGCAATGGCCAAAAGTGGCTTAAAACGTTTAAGAAAGTAACAAGAATGCATAGCAAACGGGGGGAAAAAAGCGGTTTAAATTTGATAGAAATGGGGCAAAATGGGTTACAAACGGAGAAAAACACTTAAACCAGGAAAGAATTGGGCAAAAATCGTAAGAAAAGGAAAAAAACGCCTTAAAACAAGCTGAAACATGGCAAAAATACGATAGAAATGGCCAGAAATGGATTAAAAGGGGTTAGAACTTGACAAAAGTAGGTTAGGAAAGGGGAAAAATATCTTAAAAATGGTTAGAAATTGAGAAATTTGGGTTAGGAAAAGAAACCCAAAAATGCTTAAAAAGACTTAGAAAATGGAAATAAAATAAGGGTTAGTAATGGCCAAAAGTGGCTTAAAACATATTAGAAAGTAACAAGAATGCATAGCAAACGGGGGAAAAACTGGTTTAAATTTGATAGAAATGGGGAAAAATGGGTTAGAAATGAGCGAAAAACTCTGAAACCAGGAAAGAATTGGGCAAAAATCAGCATAGAAAAAAAAAGCTTAAAAGGAGTTTAAACGTGGCAAAAATAGGATAGAAACTGCCAAAAATGGATTAAAAGGGGTTAGGACTTGACAAAAATGGGTTAGGAAAGGGGAAAAATAATTTAAAAATGGTTAGAAATTGCGAAATTTGGGTTAGGAAAAGAAACCAAAAAATGCTTAAAACGACTTAGGAAATGGAAATAAAAAAAGGGTTAGCAAAGGCCAAAAGTGGCTTAAAACGTATAAGAAAGTAACAAGAATGCATAGCAAACGGGGGAAAAACTGGTTTAAATTTGATAGAAATGGGGAAAAATGAGTTAGAAATGAGCGAAAAACTCTGAAACCAGGAAAGAATTGGGCAAAAATTAGCATGGAAAAAAAAAGCTTAAAAGGAGTTTAAACGTGGCAAAAATAGGATAGAAACTGCCAAAAATGCTTTAAAAGGCGTTAGAACTTGACAAAAGTGGGTTAGGAAAGGGGAAAAATAACTTAAAAATGGTTAGAAATTGAGAAATTTGGGTTAGGAAAAGAAACGAAAAAATGCTTAAAACGACTTAGAAAATGGAAATAAAAAAAGGGTTAGTAATGGCCAAAAGTGGCTTAAAACATATTAGAAAGTAACAAGAATGCATAGCAAACGGGGGGAAAAACGGTTTCAATTTGATAGAAATGGGGAAAAATGGGTTAGAAATGAGCCAAAAACTCAGAAACCAGGAAAGAATTGGGCAAAAAATAGCGAGGAGAGAAAAAAAAAAAAGCTTACAAGGGGTTGAAACGAGGAAAAAATTGGATAGAAATGGCCAGAAATGCTTTAAAAGGGGTTAGAACTTGACAAAAGTGGGTTAGGAAAGGGGAAAAATAACTTAAAAATGGTTAGAAATTGAGAAATTTGGGTTAGGAAAAAAAACCAAAAAATGCTTAAAACGACTTAGAAAATGGAAATAAAAAAAGGGTTAGCAATGGCCAAAAGTGGCTTAAAACGTTTAAGAAAGTAACAAGAATGCATAGCAAACGGGGGGAAAAAAGCGGTTTAAATTTAATAGAAATGGGGCAAAATGGGTTACAAACGGAGAAAAACACTTAAACCAGGAAAGAATTGGGCAAAAATAGTAAGAAAAGGAAAAAAAGTCTTAAAACAAGCTGAAACATGGCAAAAATACGATAGAAATGGCCAGAAATGGATTAAAAGGGGTTAGAACTTGACAAAAGTAGGTTAGGAAAGGGGAAAAATATCTTAAAAATGGTTAGAAATTGAGAAATTTGGGTTAGGAAAAGAAACCAAAAAATGCTTAAAACGACTTAGAAAATGGAAATAAAATAAGGGTTAGTAATGGCCAAAAGTGGCTTAAAACATATTAGAAAGTAACAAGAATGCATAGCAAACGGGGGAAAAACTGGTTACAATTTGATAGAAATGGGGAAAAATGGGTTAGAAATGAGCGAAAAACTCTGAAACCAGGAAAGAATTGGGCAAAAGTTAGCAAGGAAAAAAAAAAGCTTAAAAGGAGTTTAAACGTGGCAAAAATAGGATAGAAACTGCCAAAAATGGATTAAAAGGGGTAAGAACTTGACAAAAGTGGGTTAGGAAAGGGGAAAAATAACTTAAAAATGGTTAGAAATTGCGAAATTTGGGTTAGGAAAAGAAACCAAAAAATGCTTAAAACGACTTAGAAAATGGCAATAAAAAAAGGGTTAGCAATGGCCAAAAGTGGCTTAAAACGTTTAAGAAAGTAACAAGAATGCATAGCAAACGGGGGAAAAACTGGTTTAAATTTGATAGAAATGGGGAAAAATGAGTTAGAAATGAGCAAAAAACTCTGAAACCAGGAAAGAATTGGGAAAATTCGCAAAGAAAAAAAAGCTTAAAAGGAGTTTAAACGTGGCAAAAATAGGATAGAAACTGCCAAAAATGGATTAAAAGGGGTTAGGACTTGACAAAAATGGGTTAGGAAAGGGGAAAAAAAACTTAAAAATGGTTAGAAATTGAGAAATTTGGGTTAGGAAAAGAAACCAAAAAATGCTTAAAACGACTTAGAAAATGGAAATAAAAAAAGAGTTAGCAATGGCCAAAAGTGGCTCAAAACATATTTGAAAGTAACAAGAATGCATAGCAAAAGGGGGGAATACTGGTTTCAATTTGATAGAAATGGGGCAAAATGGGTTAGAAATGAGCGAAAAACTCTGAAACCAGGAAAGAATTGGGCAAAAATTAGCAAGGAAAAAAAAAAGCTTAAAAGGGGTTGAAACGTGGCAAAAACTGGATAGAAACTGCCAAAAATGGATTAAAAGGGGTTAGAAGTTGACAAAAATGGGTTAGGAAAGGGGAAAAATAAAATAAAAATGGTTAGAAATTCAGAAATTTGGGTTAGGAAAAGAAACGAAAAAATGCTTGAAACGACTTAGAAAATGGAAATAAAAAAAGGGTTAGTAATGGCCAAAAGTGGCTTAAAACGTTTAAGAAAGTAACAAGAATGCAAAGCAAAAATTAGCAAGGAAAGAAAAAAAAGCTTAAAATGGGTTGAAACGTGGCAAAAATGCGATAGAAATGGCCAGTAATCATTTAAAAGGGGTTAGATCTTGAGAAAAATGGGTTAGGAAAGGGGAAAAATAAATTAAAAATGGTTAGAAATTGAGAAATATGGGTTAGGAAAAGAAACCAAAAAATGCATAAAACGTCTTAGAAAATGGAAATAAAAAAAGGGTTAGTAATGTCCAAAAGTGGCTTAAAACATATTAGAAAGTAACAAGAATGCATAGCAAACAGGGGGAAAACCGGTTTCAATTTGATAGAAATGGGAAAAATGGGTTAGAAATGAGCGAAAATCTTTGAAATCCGGAAAGAATTGGGCAAAAATTAGCAAGGAAAGAAAAAAAAGCTTACAAGGGGTTGAAACGTGGCAAAAATGCGATAGAAATGGCCAGTAATCATTTAAAAGGGGTTAGATCTTGAAAAAAATGGGTTAGGAAAGGGGAAAAATAACTTAAGAATGGTTAGAAATTGAGAAATTTGGGTTAGGAAAAGAAACCAAAAAATGCTTAAAACGACTTAGAAGATGGAAATAAAAAAAGGGTTGGTAATGGCCAAAAGTGACTTAAATCGTTTAAGAAAGTAACAAGAATGCATAGCAAACAAGAAAAAATTGGCTTAAATTTGTTAGAAATGGGGAAAAATGGGTTAAAAAGGGAGGAAAAACACTGAAACCAGGAAAGAATTGGGCAAAAATAGTAAGAAAACGAGAAAACCGCCTTTAAACGTGCTGAAACGTGGCAAAAATATGCCAGAAATGGCCAGAAATGAATTAAAAGGGGTTAGAACTTGACAAAAATGGGTTAGGAAAGGGGAAAAATAACTTAAAAATGGTTAGAAATTGAGAAATATGGGTTAGGAAAAGAAACCAAAAAATGCTTAAAACGACTTAGAAAATGGAAATAAAAAAAGGGTTAGTAATGGCCAAAAGTGGCTTAAAGCATATTAGAAAGTAACAAGAATGCATAGCAAACGGGGGGAAAACCGGTTTCAATTAGATTGAAATGGGGGAAAAATGGGTTAGAAATGAGAGAAAATCTCTGAAACCAGTAAAGAATTGGGCAAAAATTAACAAGAAAAGAAAAAAAAAGCTTACAAGGGGTTGAAACGTGGCAAAAATATGATAGAAATGGCCAGAAATGGATTAAAGGGGGTTAGAACTTGACAAAAGTGGTTCAGGAAAGGGGAAAAATAACTTAAAAATGGTTAGAAATTGAGAAATTTGGGTTAGGAAAAGAATCCAAAAAATGCTTAAAACGACTTAGAAAATGGAAATTAAAAAAGGGTTAGTAATGGCCAAAAGTGGATGAAAACATATTCGAAAGGAACAAGAATGCATAGAAAACGGGGGGAAATTGTTTTAAATTTGATAGAAATGGGGAAAAATGGGTTAGAAATGAGCGAAAGCCTCTGAAACCCGGAAGGAATTGGGCAAAAATTAGCAAGAAAAAGAAAAATACGCCTTAAAACGGGGTGAAACGTGGAAAAAATAGGATAGAAATGGCCAGAAATGGAATAAAAGGGGGTAGAACGTGACAAAAATGGGTTAGGAAAGGGGGAAAATAACTTAAAAATGGTTAGAAATTGAGAAATCTGGGTTAGGAAAAGAAACCAAAAAATGCTTAAAACGTCTTAGAAAATGGAAATAAAAAAAGGGTTAGTAATGGCCAAAAGTGGCTTAAAAAGTTTAAGACAGTAACAAGAATGCATAGCAAACGGGGGGAAAACCGGTTTCAATTTGATAGAAATGGGGAAAAATTGGTTAGAAATGAGCGAAAATATCTGAAACCTGGAAGGAATTGGGCAAAAATTAGCAAGGAAAGAAAAAAAAGCTTAAAATGGCTTGAAACGTGGCAAAAATGCGATAGAAATGGCCAGTAATGGTTTAAAAGGGGTTAGAATTTGACAAAAATGGTTTAGGAAAGGGGAAAAATAAGTTAAAAATGGTTAGAAATTGAGAAATTTGGGTTAGGAAAAGAAACCAAAAAATGCTTAAAACGACTTAGAAAATGGAAATTAAAAAAAGGGTTAGTAATGGCCAAAAGTGGCTTAAAACGTTTAAGAAAGTAACAAGAATGCATAGAAAACGAGGGAAAAACTGGTTTAAATTTGATAGAAATGGGGCAAAATGGGTTAGAAATGAGCGAAAATCTCTGAAACCCGGAAGGAATTGGGCAAAAATTAGCAAAAAAAGGAAAAAAAAAAGCTTACAAGGGGTTGAAACGTGGCAAAAATAGGATAGAAACTGCCAAAAATGCTTTAAAAGGGGTTAGAACCTGACAAAAGTGGGTTAGGAAAGGGGAAAAATAACTTAAAAATGGTTAGAAATTGAGAAATTTGGGTTTGGAAAAGAAACAAAAAAATGCTTAAAACGACTTAGAAAATGGAAATAAAAAAAGGGTTAGTAATGGCCAAAAGTGGCTCAAAACATATTTGAAAGTAACAAGAATGCATAGCAAACGGGGGGGAAACTGGTTTCAATTTGATAGAAATGGGGAAAAATGGGTTAGAAATGAGCGAAAAACTCTGAAACCAGGAAAGAATTGGGCAAAAAATAGCGAGGAGAGAAAAAAAAAAAAGCTTACAAGGGGTTGAAACGAGGCAAAAATTGGATAGAAACTGCCAAAAATGGATTAAAACGGGTTAGAAGTTGACAAAAATGGGTTAGGAAAGGGGAAAAATAACTTAAAAATGGTTAGAAATTGAGAAATTTGGGTTAGGAAAAGAAACCAAAAAATACTTAAAACGACGTAGAAAATGGAAATAAAAAAAGGGTTAGCAATGGCCAAAAGTGGCTTAAAACGTTTAAGAAAGTAACAAGAATGCATAGCAAACGGGGGGGAAACCGGTTTCAATTTGATAGAAATGGGGAAAAATGGGTTAGAAAGGGAGGAAAAACACTAACACCAGGAAAGAATTGGTCAAAAATAGTAAGAAAATACAATAAACCACCTTTTTTTTTTGTGACCATTTTTTGTGAATTTCTAACCATTTTTTAGAAGTTTTTTTCTTTTGTAACCCCTTTTTGCCCATCTTTAAGTCGTTTGAAGCCTTTTTTGATTTCCTTTTCTGAACCATTTTTGTCCATTTCTCAACGCTTTTAAGCAGTGTTTGGCTATTTCTAAGCATTTTTTGCCTTTTCAATCCCCTTTGAAACTAATTTAAAGCCATTTTTGGACATTTCTATCGTATCTTTGGCAAATTTCGAAGGGTTTTAAGCCAGTTTTTTTCTTTTCTTATTAGTTTTTGCCCCATTTTTTCCTGTTTTCAGTCATTTTTGGCCATTCCTAACCCATTTTTGTGCATTTCTAACACATTTTAAGCCATTTTCCCCTTTTCTAACCCTTTTTTGTCAAATTCCAGCCCTTTGGAAGACCTTTTTTTCCTTTTCTAACCTATTTTTGTCCTTTTCTAACTATTTTTTAGCAGTTTTTTCCCTTTTCCAACCCATTTTGCCCCATTTCTAAGTCGTTTGAATGCTTGCTTTATTTAACTTTTCTAACCCATTTTCTCAATTTCTATCTTTTTGAAGCAGTTTTTTTTTCCTTTTCTAACCCATTTTTCTCAAATTCTAACCCTTTTAAAGCCATTCATTCCTTTTCTAAGCCGTTTTTGTCAAATTCCAACCCTTTGTAAGGCTTTTTTTTTTTCTTTTGTGACCATTTTTTGTGAATTTCTAACCATTTTTTAGAAGTTTTTTCCTTTTCTAACCCTTTTTTGCCCATCTCTAAGTCGTTTGAAGCCTTTTTTTCATTTCCTTTTCTAAACCATTTTTGTCCATTTCTCAATGCTTTCAAGCCGTGTTTGGCTATTTCTAAGCAATTTTTGCCTTTTCAATCCCCTTTGTGCCCATTTGAAACTCATTTAAAGCCATTTTTGGCCATTTCTATCGCATCTTTGGCAAGTTTCAAAAGGTTCTAAGCCATTTTTCTCTTTTTCTTACTGGGTTTTGCCCCATTTTTTCCTGTTTTCAGTCATTTTTGGCCATTTCTAACCCATTTTTGTGCATTTCTAACGCATTTTAAGCCATTTTCCCCTTTTCTAACCCTTTTTTGTCAAATTCCAGCCCTTTGGAAGACCTTTGTTTCCTTTTCTAACCCATTTTTGTCCTTTTCTAAGTCGTTTGAATGCTTGCTTTATTTAATTTTTCTAACCCATTTTCTCAATTTCTAGCTTTTTTAAGCAGTTTTTTTCCTTTTCTAACCCATTTTTCTCAATTTCTAACCCTTTTAAAGCCATTCTTTCCTTTTCTAAGCCGTTTTTGTCAAATTCCAACCCTTTGTAAGGCTTTTTTTTCTTTTGTGACCATTTTTTGTGATTTTCTAACCATTTTTTAGAAGTTTTTTTCTTTTGTAACCCCTTTTTGCCCATCTCTAAGTCGTTTGAAGCCTTTTTTGATTTCCTTTTCTGAACCATTTTTGTCCATTTCTAAACGCTTTTAAGCAGTGTTTGGCTATTTCTAAGCATTTTTTGCCTTTTCAATCCCCTTTGAAACTAATTTAAAGCCATTTTTGGACATTTCTATCGTATCTTTGGCAAATTTCGAAGGGTTTTAAGCCAGTTTTTTTCTTTTCTTATTAGTTTTTGCCCCATTTTTTCCTGTTTTCAGTCATTTTTGGCCATTCCTAACCCATTTTTGTGCATTTCTAACACATTTTAAGCCATTTTCCCCTTTTCTAACCCTTTTTTGTCAAATTCCAGCCCTTTGGAAGACCTTTTTTTCCTTTTCTAACCTATTTTTGTCCTTTTCTAACTATTTTTTAGCAGTTTTTTCCCTTTTCCAACCCATTTTTGCCCATTTCAAAGTCGTTTGAATGCTTGCTTTATTTAACTTTTCTAACCCATTTTCTCAATTTCTATCTTTTTGAAGCAGTTTTTTTTTCCTTTTCCTGTTTTCAGTCATTTTTGGCCATTCCTAACCCATTTTTGTGCATTTCTAACACATTTTAAGCCATTTTCCCCTTTTCTAACCCTTTTTTGTCAAATTCCAGCCCTTTGGAAGACATTTTTTTCCTTTTCTAACCCATTTTTGTCCTTTTCTAAGTCGTTTGAATGCTTGCTTTGTTTAACTTTTCTAACCCATTTTCTCAATTTCTATCTTTTTTAAGCAGTTTTTTTCCTTTTCTAACCCAGTTTTCTCAATTTCTAACCCTTTTAAACCCATTCTTTCCTTTTCTAAGCCGTTTTTGTCAAATTCCAACCCTTTGTAATGCTTTTTTTTCTTTTGTGACCCTTTTTTGTGAATTTCTAACAATTTCTAACGCATTTTAAGCCATTTTCCCCTTTTCTAACCCTTTTTTGTCAAATTCCAGCCCTTTGCAAGACATTTTTTTCCTTTTCTAACCCATTTTTATCCTTTTCTAACTATTTTTAGCAGTTTTTTCCCTTTTCCAACCCATTTTGCCCCATTTCTAAGTCGTTTGAATGCTTGCTTTATTTAACTTTTCTAACCCATTTTCTCAATTTCTATCTTTTTGAAGCAGTTTTTTTTTCCTTTTCTAACCCATTTTTCTCAATTTCTAACCCTTTTAAAGCCATTCATTCCTTTTCTAAGCCGTTTTTGTCAAATTCCAACCCTTTGTAAGGCTTTTTTTTTCTTTTGTGACCATTTTTTGTGAATTTCTAACCATTTTTTAGAAGTTTTTTCCTTTTCTAACCCTTTTTTGCCCATCTCTAAGTCGTTTGAAGCCTTTTTTTCATTTCCTTTTCTAAACCATTTTTGTCCATTTCTCAATGCTTTCAAGCCGTGTTTGGCTATTTCTAAGCAATTTTTGCCTTTTCAATCCCCTTTGTGCCCATTTGAAACTCATTTCAAGCCATTTTTGGCCATTTCTATCGCATCTTTGGCAAGTTTCAAAAGGTTCTAAGCCATTTTTCTCTTTTTCTTACTGGGTTTTGCCCCATTTTTTCCTGTTTTCAGTCATTTTTGGCCATTTCTAACCCATTTTTGTGCATTTCTAACACATTTTAAGCCATTTTCCCCTTTTCTAACCCTTTTTTGTCGAATTCCAGCCCTTTGGAATACATTTTTTTCCTTTTCTAACCCATTTTTGTCCTTTTCTAAGTCGTTTGAATGCTTGCTTTGTTTAACTTTTCTAACCCATTTTCTCAATTTCTATCTTTTTTAAGCAGTTTTTTTTTTCCTTTTCTAACCCATTTTTCTCAATTTCTAACCCTTTTAAAGCCATTCTTTCCTTTTCTAAGCCGTTTTTGTCAAATTCCAACCCTTTGTAATGCTTTTTTTTCTTTTGTGACCCTTTTTTGTGAATTTCTAACAATTTCCAACACATTTTAAGCCATTTTCCCCTTTTCTAACACTTTTTTGTCAAATTCCAACCTTTTGCAAGACATTTTTCTTCCTTTTCTAACCCATTTTTGTCCTTTTCTAACTATTTTTTAGGAGTTTTATTCCCTTTTCCAACCCATTTTGCCCCATTTCTAAGTCGTTTGAATGCTTGCTTTATTTAACTTTTCTAACCCATTTTCTCAATTTCTATCTTTTTTAAGCAGTTTTTTTTCCTTTTCTAACCCATTTTTCTCAATTTCTAACCCTTTTAAAGCCATTCATTCCTTTTCTAAGCCGTTTTTGTCAAATTCCAACCCTTTGTAAGGCTTTTTTTTCTTTTGTGACCATTTTTTGTGATTTTCTAACCATTTTTTAGAAGTTTTTTTCTTTTGTAACCCCTTTTTGCCCATGTCTAAGTCGTTTGAAGCCTTTTTTGATTTCCTTTTCTGAACCATTTTTGTCCATTTCTCAACGCTTTTAAGCAGTGTTTGGCTATTTCTAAGCATTTTTTGCCTTTTCAATCCCCTTTGAAACTAATTTAAAGCCATTTTTGGACATTTCTATCGTATCTTTGGCAAATTTCGAAGGGTTTTAAGCCAGTTTTTTCCTTTTCTTATTAGTTTTTGCCCCATTTTTTTCCTGTTTTCAGTAATTTTTGGCCATTTCTAACCCATTTTTGTGCATTTCTAACAGATTTTAAGCCATTTTCCCCTTTTCTAACCCTTTTTTGTCAAATTCCAGCCCTTTGCAAGACATTTTTTTCCTTTTCTAACCCTTTTTTGTCCTTTTCTAAGTCGTTTGAATGCTTGCTTTATTTAACTTTTCTAACCCATTTTCTCAATTTCTATCTTTTTTAAGCAGTTTTTTTTCCTTTTCTAACCCATTTTTCTCAATTTCTAACCCTTTTAAAGCCATACATTCCTTTTCTAAGCCGTTTTTGACAAATTCCAACCCTTTGTAAGGCTTTTTTTTCTTTTGTGACCCTTTTTTGTCAATTTCTAACCATTTTTTAGAAGTTTTTTCCTTTTCTAACCCTTTTTTGCCCATCTCTAAGTCGTTTGAAGCCTTTTTTTCATTTCCTTTTCTAAACCATTTTTGTCCATTTCTCAACGCTTTTAAGCCGTGTTTGGCTATTTCTAAGCAATTTTTGCCTTTTCAATCCCCTTTGTGCCCATTTGAAACTCATTTAAAGCCATTTTTGGCCATTTCTATCGCATCTTTGGCAAGTTTCAAAAGGTTCTAAGCCATTTTTCTCTCTTTCTTACTGGGTTTTGCCTCATTTTTTCCTGTTTTCAGTCATTTTTGGCCATTTCTAACCCATTTTTGTGCATTTCTAACACATTTTAAGCCATTTTCCCCTTTTCTAACCCTTTTTTGTCAAATTCCAGCCCTTTGGAAGACCTTTGTTTCCTTTTCTAACCTATTTTTGTCCTTTTCTAACTATTTTTTAGCAGTTTTTTCCCTTTTCCAACCCATTTTTGCCCATTTCAAAGTCGTTTGAATGCTTGCTTTATTTAACTTTTCTAACCCATTTTCTCAATTTCTATCTTTTTGAAGCAGTTTTTTTTTCTTTTTCTAACCCATTTTTCTCAATTTCTAACCCTTTTAAAGCCATTCATTCCTTTTCTAAGCCGTTTTTGTCAAATTCCAACCCTTTGTAAGGCTTTTTTTTTCTTTTGTGACCATTTTTTGTGAATTTCTAACCATTTTTTAGAAGTTTTTTCCTTTTCTAACCCTTTTTTGCCCATCTCTAAGTCGTTTGAAGCCTTTTTTTCATTTCCTTTTCTAAACCATTTTTGTCCATTTCTCAATGCTTTCAAGCCGTGTTTGGCTATTTCTAAGCAATTTTTGCCTTTTCAATCCCCTTTGTGCCCATTTGAAACTCATTTCAAGCCATTTTTGGCCATTTCTATCGCATCTTTGGCAAGTTTCAAAAGGTTCTAAGCCATTTTTCTCTTTTTCTTACTGGGTTTTGCCCCATTTTTTCCTGTTTTCCGTCATTTTTGGCCATTTCTAACCCATTTTTGTGCATTTCTAACGCATTTTAAGCCATTTTCCCCTTTTCTAACCCTTTTTTGTCAATTTCCAGCCCTTTGGAAGACATTTTTTTCCTTTTCTAACCCATTTTTGTCCTTTTCTAAGTCGTTTGAATGCTTGCTTTATTTAACTTTTCTAACCCATTTTCTCAATTTCTATCTTTTTTAAGCAGTTTTTTTCCTTTTCTAACCCATTTTTCTCAATTTCTAACCCTTTTAAAGCCATTCTTTTCTTTTACAAGCCGTTTTTGTCAAATTCCAACCCTTTGTAATGCTTTTTTTCTTTTGTGAGCCTTTTTTGTGAATTTCTAACAATTTCTAATGATTTTAAGCCATTTTCCCCTTTTCTAACCGTTTTTTGTCAAAGTCCAGCCCTTTGCAAGACATTTTTTTCCCTTTTTCCAACCCATTTTACCCCATTTCTAAGTCATTTGAATGCTTGCTTTATTTAACTTTTCTAACCCATTTTCTCAGTTTCTATCTTTTTTTAAGCAGTTTTTTTTCTTTTCTAACCCATTTTTTCTCAATTTCTAACCCTTTTAAAGCCATTCTTTCCTTTTCTAAGCTGTTTTTGTCTAATTTCTAAGTGATTTTTGCGTTTTCAATCCCCTTTGTGCCCATTTGAATCTTCTTTTTCTTACTGGGTTTTGCCCCATTTTTTTCCTGTTTTCAGTCATTTTTGGCCATTTCTAACCCATTTTTGTGCATTTCTAACGCATTTTAAGCTATTTTCCACTTTTCTAAACCTTTTTTGTCAAAATTCCTCCCTTTGGAAGCCGTTTTTGTCCTTTTCTAACTCATTTCTGTCCTTTTCTAACTATTTTTTAGCAGTTTTTTTTCCTTTTCTAACCCATTTTACCCCATATCTATGTCTTTTGAATGCTTGCTTTATTTAACTTTTGTAACACATTTTCTCAATTTCTATCCTTTTAAGCAGTTTTTTTCCTTTTCTAACCCATTTTTCTCAATTTCTAACCCTTTTAAAGCCATTCATTCCTTTTCTAAGCCGTTTCTGTCAAATTCCAACCCTTTGTAAGGCTTTTTTTCTTTTGTGTCCATTTTTTGTGAATTTCTAACCATTTTTTAGAAGTTTTTTCCTTTTGTAACCCCTTTTTGCCCATCTCTAAGTCGTTTGAAGCCTTTTTTGATTTCCTTTTCTGAACCTTTTTTGTCCATTTCTCAACGCTTTTAAGCAGTGTTTGGCTATTTCTAAGCAATTTTTGCCTTTTCAATCCCCTTTGAAACTAATTTAAAGCCATTTTTGGACATTTCTATCGTATCTTTGGCAAATTTCGAAGGGTTTTAAGCCAGTTTTTTTCTTTTCTTATTAGTTTTTGCCCCATTTTTTCCTGTTTTCAGTCATTTTTGGCCATTTCTAACCCATTTTTGTGCATTTCTAACACATTTTAAGCCATTTTCCCCTTTTCTAACCCTTTTTTGTCAAATTCCAGCCCTTTGGAAGACCTTTTTTTCCTTTTCTAACCTATTTTTGTCCTTTTCTAACTATTTTTTAGCAGTTTTTTCCCTTTTCCAACCCATTTTTGCCCATTTCAAAGTCGTTTGAATGCTTGCGTTATTTAACTTTTCTAACCCATTTTCTCAATTTCTATCTTTTTGAAGCAGTTTTTTTTCCTTTTCTAACCCATTTTTCTCAATTTCTAACCCTTTTAAAGCCATTCATTCCTTTTCTAAGCCGTTTTTGTCAAATTCCAACCCTTTGTAAGGCTTTTTTTTTCTTTTGTGACCATTTTTTGTGAATTTCTAACCATTTTTTAGAAGTTTTTTCCTTTTCTAACCCTTTTTTGCCCATCTCTTAGTCGTTTGAAGCCTTTTTTTCATTTCCTTTTCTAAACCATTTTTGTCCATTTCTCAACGCTTTTAAGCCGTGTTTGGCTATTTCTAAGCAATTTTTGCCTTTTCAATCCCCTTTGTGCCCATTTGTAACTCATTTAAAGCCATTTTTGGCCATTTCTATCGCATCTTTGGCAAGTTTCAAAAGGTTCTAAGCCATTTTTCTCTTTTTCTTACTGGGTATTGCCTCATTTTTTCTGTTTTCAGTGATTTTTGGCCATTTCTAACCCATTTTTGTGCATTTCTAACGCATTTTAAGCCATTTTCCCCTTTTCTAACCCTTTTTTGTCAATTTCCAGCCCTTTGGAAGACATTTTTTTCCTTTTCTAACCCATTTTTGTCCTTTTCTAAGTCGTTTGAATGCTTGCTTTATTTAACTTTTCTAACCCATTTTCTCAATTTCTATCTTTTTTAAGCAGTTTTTTTCCTTTTCTAACCCATTTTTCTCAATTTCTAACCCTTTTAAAGCCATTCTTTTCTTTTACAAGCCGTTTTTGTCAAATTCCAACCCTTTGTAATGCTTTTTTTCTTTTGTGAGCCTTTTTTGTGAATTTCTAACAATTTCTAATGATTTTAAGCCATTTTCCCCTTTTCTAACCGTTTTTTGTCAAAGTCCAGCCCTTTGCAAGACATTTTTTTCCCTTTTTCCAACCCATTTTACCCCATTTCTAAGTCATTTGAATGCTTGCTTTATTTAACTTTTCTAACCCATTTTCTCAGTTTCTATCATTTTTAAGCAGTTTTTTTTCTTTTCTAACCCACTTTTTTCTCAATTTCTAACCCTTTTAAAGCCATTCTTTCCTTTTCTAAGCTGTTTTTGTCTAATTTCTAAGTGATTTTTGCGTTTTCAATCCCCTTTGTGCCCATTTGAATCTTCTTTTTCTTACTGGGTTTTGCCCCATTTTTTTCCTGTTTTCAGTCATTTTTGGCCATTTCTAACCCATTTTTGTGCATTTCTAACGCATTTTAAGCTATTTTCCACTTTTCTAAACCTTTTTTGTCAAAATTCCTCCCTTTGGAAGCCGTTTTTGTCCTTTTCTAACTCATTTCTGTCCTTTTCTAACTATTTTTTAGCAGTTTTTTTTCCTTTTCTAACCCATTTTACCCCATATCTATGTCTTTTGAATGCTTGCTTTATTTAACTTTTGTAACACATTTTCTCAATTTCTATCCTTTTAAGCAGTTTTTTTCCTTTTCTAACCCATTTTTCTCAATTTCTAACCCTTTTAAAGCCATTCATTCCTTTTCTAAGCCGTTTCTGTCAAATTCCAACCCTTTGTAATGCTTTTTTTCTTTTGTGTCCATTTTTTGTGAATTTCTAACCATTTTTTAGAAGTTTTTTCCTTTTGTAACCCCTTTTTGCCCATCTCTAAGTCGTTTGAAGCCTTTTTTGATTTCCTTTTCTGAACCTTTTTTGTCCATTTCTCAACGCTTCTAAGCAGTGTTCGGCTATTTCTAAGCAATTTCTGCCTTTTCAATCCCCTTTGAAACTAATTTAAAGCCATTTTTGGACATTTCTATCGTATCTTTGGCAAATTTCGAAGGGTTTTAAGCCAGTTTTTTTCTTTTCTTATTAGTTTTTGCCTCATTTTTTTCCTGTTTTCAGTCATTTTTAACCATTTCTAACCCATTTTTGTGAATTTCTAACCCGTTTTAAGCCATTTTCTTCTTTCTAACTCATTTTTGTCAAATTCCAGCCCTTTGGAAGCCATTTTTATTCTTGTCTAACCCATTTCTGTCCTTTTCTAACTATTTTTTAGCAGTTTTTTCCCTTCTCCAACCCATTTTTGCCCATTTCTAAGTCGTTTGAATGCTTGCTTTATTTAAACTTTCTAACCGATTTTTCTCAATTTCTATCCTTTTTAAGCAGGTTTTTTTCCTTTTCTAACCCATTTTTCTCAATTTCTAACCCTTTTAAAGCCATTCATTCCTTTTCTAAGCCGTTTTTGTGAAATCCCAACCCTTTGTAAGGCTTTTTTTTCTTTTGTGACGCTTTTTGGCCAATTTCTAACCATTTTTTAGAAGTTTTTTCCTTTTCTAACCCTTTTTTCCCATCTATAATTCGTTTGAAGGCTTTTTTCATTTCCTTTTCTGAACCTTTGTCCTGGGTTCAGCTGTAGCAGTCATGTTTTTCCTTTGTGTTAACCTGTGCAGTGATGCGTTTGGACTTCTAGCTTGAGAACAGTGTTGGTGAAGCCGATGTTTTTGGTTGTTGCTAAGTGATGTTTGCCCTGACCAAGGACTCTGTGAGACTCATGCTCTGCCAGAGAGGAGGGGAAGCGGTGAGGAAGCAGAACGGGGCGCTTAAAACGCTTAAAATGACTTAGAAAATGGAAATAAAATAAGGGTTAGTAATGGCCAAAAGTGGCTTAAAACATATTAGAAAGTAACAAGAATGCGTAGCAAACAGGGAGAAAAACGGTTTCTATTAGATAGAAATGGGGAAAAATGGGTTAGAAATGAGCGAAAAACTCTGAAACCAGGAAAGAATTGGGCAAAAATTAGCAAGGAGAAAAAAAAAAGCTTACAAGGGGTTGAAACGTGGCAAAAATAGGATAGAAACTGCTAAAAATGGATTAAAGAGGGGTTAGAACTTGACAAAAGTGGGTTAGGAAAGGGGAAAAATAACTTAAAAATGGTTAGAAATTGAGAAATATGGGTTAGGAAAAGAAACGAAAAAATGCTTAAAATGACTTAGAAAATGGAAATTAAAAAAAAGGTTAGCAATGGCCAAAAGTGGCTTAAAACGTTTAAGAAAGTAACAAGAATGCATAGCAAACGGGGGAAAAAAGCGGTTTAAATTTGATAGAAATGGGGCAAAATGGGTTAGAAATGAGGGAAAAACTCTGAAACCAGGAAAGAATTGGGCAAAAATTATCAAGGAAAAAAAAAAAAGCTTACAAGGGTTTGAAACGTGGCAAAAAAAAGATAGAAACTGCCAAGAATGAATTAAAAGGGGTTAGAACTTGTCAAAAGTGGGTTAGGAAAGGGGAAAAATCACTTAAAAATGTTTAGAAATTGACAGATATGGGTTAGGAAAAGAAACCAAAAAATGCTTAAAACGACTTAGAAAATGGAAATAAAAAAAGGGTTAGCAATGGCCAAAAGTGGCTTAAAACGTTTAAGAAAGTAACAAGAATGCATAGCAAACGGGGGGGAAACTGGTTTCAATTTGATAGAAATGGGGAAAAATGGGTTAGAAATGAGCGAAAAACTCTGAAACCAGGAAAGAATTGGGCAAAAATTAGCAAGGAAAAAAAAAGCTTAAAAGGAGATTAAACGTGGCAAAAATAGGATAGAAACTGCCAAAAATGAATTAAAAGGGGTTAGAACTTGTCAAAAGTGGGTTAGGAAAGGGGAAAAATCACTTAAAAATGGTTAGAAATTGAGAAATATGGGTTAGGAAAAGAAACCAAAAAATGCTTAAAACGACTTAGAAAATGGAAATAAAAAAAGGGTTAGTAATGGCCAAAAGTGGCTCAAAACATATTTGAAAGTAACAAGAATGCATAGCAAAAGGGGGGGAAACTGGTTTCAATCTGATAGAAATGGGGCAAAATGGGTTAGAAATGAGGGAAAAACTCTGAAACCAGGAAAGAATTGGGCAAAAAACAGCAAGGAGAAAAAAAAAAGCTTAAAAGGGGATGAAACGTGGAAAATACGGTAGAAACTGCCAAAAATGGATTAAAAGGGGTTTGAACTTGTCAAAAGTAGGTTAGGAAAGGGGAAAAATAACTTAAAAATGGTTAGAAATTGAGAAATTTGGGTTAGGAAAAGAAACTAAAAAATGCTTAAAACGACTTAGAAAATGGAAATAAAAAAAGGGTTAGTAATGGCCAAAAGTGGCTTAAAACGTTTAAGAAAGTAACAAGAATGCATAGCAAATGCGGGGGAAACTGGCTTCAATTTGATAGATATGGGGAAAAATGGGTTAGAAATGAGCGAAAAACTCTGAAACCGGGAAAGAATTGGGCAAAAATTAGCAAGGAAAAAAAAAGCTTAAAAGGAGTTTAAACGTGGCAGAAATAGGATAGAAACTGCCAAAAATGAGTTAAAAGGGGTTAGAACTTGTCAAAAGTGGGTTAGGAAAGGGGAAAAATAACTTAAAAATGGTTAGAAATTGAGAAATATGGGTTAGGAAAAGAAACGAAAAAATGCTTAAAACGACTTTGAAAATGGAAATAAAAAAAGGGTTAGTAATGGCCAAAAGTGGCTTAAAACGTTTAAGAAAGTAACAAGAATGCATAGCAAACGGGGAGAAAAACGGCTTCAATTTGATAGAAATGGGGAAAAATGGGTTAGAAATGAGGGAAAAACTCTGAAACCAGGAAAGAATTGGGCAAAAATTAGCAAGGAAAAAAAAAGCTTAAAAGGAGTTTAAACGTGGCAAAAATAGGATAGAAACTGCCAAAAATGGATTAAAAGGGGTTAGAACTTGACAAAAATGGGTTAGGAAAGGGGAAAAATCACTTAAAAATGGTTAGAAATTGAGAAATATGGGTTAGGAAAAGAAACAAAAAAATGCTTAAAACGACTTAGAAAATGGAAATAAAAAAAGGGTTAGTATTGGCCAAAAGTGGCTTAAGACGTTAAAGAAAGTAACAAGAATGCATAGCAAACGGGGGGGAAACTGGTTTCAATCTGATAGAAATGGGGAAAAATGGGTTAGAAATGAGCGAAAAACTCTGAAACCAGGAAAGAATTGGGCAAAAATTAGCAAGAAAAGAAAAAAAAAGCTTAAAAGGTGTTTAAACGTGGCAAAAACAGGATAGAAACTGCCAAAAATGGATTAAAAGGGGTTAGAATTTGTCCAAAGTGGGTTAGGAAAGGGGAAAAATAACTTAAAAATGGTTAGAAATTGAGAAATTTGGGTTAGGAAAAGAAACGAAAAAATGCTTAAAACGACTTAGAAAATGGAAATAAAAAAAGGGTTAGCAATGGCCAAAAGTGGCTTAAAACGTTTAAGAAAGTAACAAGAATGCATAGCAAACGGGGGGAAAAAAGCGGTTTAAATTTGATAGAAATGGGGCAAAATGGGTTAGAAATGAGCGAAAAACCCTGAAACCAGGAAAGAATTGGGCAAAAATTAGCAAGGAAAAAAAAAGCTTAAAAGGAGTTTAAACGTGGCAAAAATAGGATAGAAACTGCCAATAATGAGTTAAAAGGGGTTAGAACTTGTCAAAAGTGGGTTAGGAAAGGGGAAAAATAAGTTAAAAATGGTTAGAAATTGAGAAATATGGGTTAGGAAAAGAAACTAAAAAATGCTTAAAACGACTTAGAAAATGGAAATAAAAAAAGGGTTAGTAATTGCCAAAAGTGGCTTAAAACGTTAAGAAAGTAACAAAAATGCATAGCAAACGGGGGGGAAACTGGTTTCAATTTTGATAGAAATGGGGAAAAATGGGTTAGAAATGAGGGGAAAAACTCTGAAACCAGGAAAGAATTGGGCAAAAATTATCAAGGAAAAAAAAAGCTTAAAAGGTGTTTAAACGTTGCAAAAATAGGATAGAAACTGCCAAAAATGGATTAAAAGGGGTTAGAACTTGACAAAAATGGGTTAGGAAAGGGGAAAAATAACTTAAAAATGGTTAGAAATTGAGAAATATGGGTAAGGAAAAGAAACCAATAAATGCTTAAAACGACTTAGAAAATGGAAATAAAAAAAGGGTTAGTAATGGCCAAAAGTGGCTTAAAACGTTTAAGAAAGTAACAAGAATGCATAGCAAACGGGGGGAAAAAAGCGTTTTAAATTTGATAGAAATGGGGCAAAATGGGTTAGAAATGAGGGAAAAACTCTGAAACCAGGAAAGAATTGTGCAAAAATTAGCAAGGAAAAAAAAAGCTTAAAAGGAGTTTAAACGTGGCAAAAATAGGATAGAAACTGCCAAAAATGGATTAAAAGGGGTTAGAACTTGACAAAAGTGGGTTAGGAAAGGGAAAAATAACTTAAAAATGTTTAGAAATTGAGAAATATGGGTTAGGAAAAGAAACGAAAAAAATGCTTAAAACGACTTAGAAAATGGAAATAAAAAAAGGGTTAGTAATGGCCAAAAGTGGCTTAAAACGTTTAAGAAAGTAACAAGAATGCATAGCAAACGGGGGAAAAACTGGTTTAAATTTGATAGAAATGGGGAAAAATGAGTTAGAAATGAGCGAAAAACTCTGAAACCAGGAAAGAATTGGGCAAAAATTAGCAAGGAAAAAAAAAGCTTAAAAGGAGTTTAAACGTGGCAAAAATAGGATAGAAACTGCCAAAAATGAGTTAAAAGGGGTTAGAACTTGTCAAAAGTGGATTAGGAAAGGGGAAAAATAACTTAAAAATGGTTAGAAATTGAGAAATATGGGTTAGGAAAAGAAACCAAAAAATGCTTAAAACGACTTAGAAAATGGAAATAAAAAAAGGGTTAGTAATTGCCAAAAGTGGCTTAAAACGTTTAAGAAAGTAACAAAAATGCATAGCAAACGGGGGGAAACTGGTTTCAATTTGATAGAAATGGGAAAAATGGGTTAGAAATGAGGAAAAACACTGAAACCAGGATAGAATGGGGCAAAAATTAGCAAGGAAAAAAAAAGCTTAAAAGGAGTTGAAACGTGGCAAAAATAAGATAGAAACTGCCAAAAATGAGTTAAAGGGGTTAGAACTTGTCAAAAGTGGGTTAGGAAAGGGGAAAAATAACTTATAAAATGGTTAGAAATTGAGAAATATGGGTTAGGAAAAGAAACCAAAAAATGCTTAAAACGACTTAGAAAATGGAAATAAAAAAAGGGTTAGTAATGGCCAAAAGTGGCTTAAAACGTTTAAGAAAGTAACAAGAATGCATAGCAAATGCGGGGGAAACTGGCTTCAATTTGATAGATATGGGGAAAAATGGGTTAGAAATGAGCGAAAAACTCTGAAACCGGGAAAGAATTGGGCAAAAATTAGCAAGGAAAAAAAAGCTTAAAAGGAGTTTAAACGTGGCAGAAATAGGATAGAAACTGCCAAAAATGAGTTAAAAGGGGTTAGAACTTGTCAAAGTGGGTTAGGAAAGGGGAAAAATAACTTAAAAATGGTTAGAAATTGAGAAATATGGGTTAGGAAAAGAAACGAAAAAATGCTTAAAACGACTTTGAAAATGGAAATAAAAAAAGGGTTAGTAATGGCCAAAAGTGGCTTAAAACGTTTAAGAAAGTAACAAGAATGCATAGCAAACGGGGAGAAAAACGGCTTCAATTTGATAGAAATGGGGAAAAATGGGTTAGAAATGAGGGAAAAACTCTGAAACCAGGAAAGAATTGGGCAAAAATTAGCAAGGAAAAAAAAAGCTAAAAAGGAGTTTAAACGTGGCAAAATAGGATAGAAACTGCCAAAAATGGATTAAAAGGGGTTAGAACTTGACAAAAATGGGTTAGGAAAGGGGAAAAATCACTTAAAAATGGTTAGAAATTGAGAAATATGGGTTAGGAAAAGAAACAAAAAAATGCTTAAAACGACTTAGAAAATGGAAATAAAAAAAGGGTTAGTATTGGCCAAAAGTGGCTTAAGACGTTAAAGAAAGTAACAAGAATGCATAGCAAACGGGGGGGAAACTGTTTCAATCTGATAGAAATGGGGAAAAATGGGTTAGAAATGAGCGAAAAACTCTGAAACCAGGAAAGAATTGGGCAAAAATTAGCAAGAAAAGAAAAAAAAAGCTTAAAAGGTGTTTAAACGTGGCAAAAACAGGATAGAAACTGCCAAAAATGGATTAAAAGGGGTTAGAATTTGTCCAAAGTGGGTTAGGAAAGGGGAAAAATAACTTAAAATGGTTAGAAATTGAGAAATTTGGGTTAGGAAAAGAAACGAAAAAATGCTTAAAACGACTTAGAAAATGGAAATAAAAAAAGGTTAGCAATGGCCAAAAGTGGCTTAAAACGTTTAAGAAAGTAACAAGAATGCATAGCAAACGGGGGGAAAAAAGCGGTTTAAATTTGATAGAAATGGGGCAAAATGGGTTAGAAATGAGCGAAAAACCCTGAAACCAGGAAAGAATTGGGCAAAAATTAGCAAGGAAAAAAAAAGCTTAAAAGGAGTTTAAACGTGGCAAAAATAGGATAGAAACTGCCAATAATGAGTTAAAAGGGGTTAGAACTTGTCAAAAGTGGGTTAGGAAAGGGGAAAAATAAGTTAAAAATGGTTAGAAATTGAGAAATATGGGTTAGGAAAAGAAACTAAAAAATGCTTAAAACGACTTAGAAAATGGAAATAAAAAAAGGGTTAGTAATTGCCAAAAGTGGCTTAAACGTTTAAGAAAGTAACAAAAATGCATAGCAAACGGGGGGGAAACTGGTTTCAATTTGATAGAAATGGGGAAAAATGGGTTAGAAATGAGGGAAAAACTCTGAAACCAGGAAAGAATTGGGCAAAAATTATCAAGGAAAAAAAAAGCTTAAAAGGTGTTTAAACGTTGCAAAAATAGGATAGAAACTGCCAAAAATGGATTAAAAGGGGTTAGAACTTGACAAAAATGGGTTAGGAAAGGGGAAAAATAACTTAAAAATGGTTAGAAATTGAGAAATATGGGTAAGGAAAAGAAACCAATAAATGCTTAAAACGACTTAGAAAATGGAAATAAAAAAAGGGTTAGTAATGGCCAAAAGTGGCTTAAAACGTTTAAGAAAGTAACAAGAATGCATAGCAAACGGGGGGAAAAAAGCGTTTTAAATTTGATAGAAATGGGGCAAAATGGGTTAGAAATGAGGGACAAACTCTGAAACCAGGAAAGAATTGTGCAAAAATTAGCAAGGAAAAAAAAAGCTTAAAAGGAGTTTAAACGTGGCAAAAATAGGATAGAAACTGCCAAAAATGGATTAAAAGGGGTTAGAACTTGACAAAAGTGGGTTAGGAAAGGGGAAAAATAACTAAAAATGTTTAGAAATTGAGAAATATGGGTTAGGAAAAGAAACGAAAAAATGCTTAAAACGACTTAGAAAATGGAAATAAAAAAAGGGTTAGTAATGGCCAAAAGTGGCTTAAAACGTTTAAGAAAGTAACAAGAATGCATAGCAAACGGGGGAAAAACTGGTTTAAATTTGATAGAAATGGGAAAAATGAGTTAGAAATGAGCGAAAAAACTCTGAAACCAGGAAAGAATTGGGCAAAAATTAGCAAGGAAAAAAAAAGCTTAAAAGGAGTTTAAACGTGGCAAAAATAGGATAGAAACTGCCAAAAATGAGTTAAAAGGGGTTAGAACTTGTCAAAAGTGGATTAGGAAAGGGGAAAAATAACTTAAAAATGGTTAGAAATTGAGAAATATGGGTTAGGAAAAGAAACCAAAAAATGCTTAAAACGACTTAGAAAATGGAAATAAAAAAAGGGTTAGTAATTGCCAAAAGTGGCTTAAAACGTTTAAGAAAGTAACAAAAATGCATAGCAAACGGGGGGGAAACTGGTTTCAATTTGATAGAAATGGGGAAAAATGGGTTAGAAATGAGGGAAAAACACTGAAACCAGGATAGAATGGGGCAAAAATTAGCAAGGAAAAAAAAAGCTTAAAAGGAGTTGAAACGTGGCAAAAATAAGATAGAAACTGCCAAAAATGAGTTAAAAGGGGTTAGAACTTGTCAAAAGTGGGTTAGGAAAGGGGAAAAATAACTTAAAAATGGTTAGAAATTGAGAAATATGGGTTAGGAAAAGAAACGAAAAAATGCTTAAAACGACTTAGAAAATGGAAATAAAAAAAGGGTTAGTAATGGCCAAAAGTGGCTTAAAAAGTTGAAGAAAGTAACAAGAATGCATAGCAAAAATTAGCAAGGAAAGAAAAAAAAGCTTAAAATGTGTTGAAACGTGGCAAAAATGCGATAGAAATTGCCAGTAATCATTTAAAAGGGGTTAGATCTTGAGAAAAATGGGTTAGGAAAAGGGAAAAATAAATTAAAAATGGTTAGAAATTGAGAAATATGGGTTAGGAAAAGAAACCAAAAAATGCATAAAACGTCTTAGAAAATGGAAATAAAAAAAGGGTTAGTAATGTCCAAAAGCGGCTTAAAACATATAAGAAAGTAACAAGAATGCATAGCAAACAGGGGAAAGACCGGTTTCAATTTGATAGAAATGGGAAAAATGGGTTAGAAATGAGCGAAAATCTCTGAAACCCAGAAAGAATTGGGCAAAAATTAGCAAGGAAAGAAAAAAAAGCTTAAAATGGGTTGAAACGTGGCAAAAAATTGGATAGAAATGGCCAGTAATCATTTAAAAGGGGTTAGATCTTGAAAAAAATGGGTTAGGAAAGGGGAAAAATAACTTAAGAATGGTAAGAAATTGAGAAATTTGGGTTAGGAATAGGAAACCAAAAAATGCTTAAAACGACTTAGAAGATGGAAATAAAAAAAGGGTTGGTAATGGCTAAAAGTGGCTTAAAACGTTTAAGAAAGTAACAAGAATGCATAGCAAACAGGAAAAAATAGGCTTAAATTTGTTAGAAATGGGGAAAAATGGGTTAAAAAGGGAGGAAAAACACTGAAACCAGGGAAGAATTGGGCAAAAATAGTAAAAAAACGAGAAAACCGCCTTTAAACGTGCTGAAACATGGCAAAAATACGATAGAAATGGCCAGAAATGGATTAAAAGAGGCTAGAACTTGACAAAAGTAGGTTAGGAAAGGGGAAAAATATCTTAAAAATGGTTAGAAATTGAGACATTTGGGTTAGGAAAAGAAACCAAAAAATGCTTAAAACGACTTAGAAAATGGAAATAAAAAAAGGGTTAGTAATGGCCAAAAGTGGCTTAAAACATATTAGAAAGTAACAAGAATGAATAGCAAACGGGGGAAAAACTGGTTTAAATTTGATAGAAATGGGGAAAAATGGGTTAGAAATGAGGGAAAAACTCTGAAACCAGGAAAGAATGGGGCAAAAATTAGCAAGGAGGAAAAAAAAAGCCTACAAGGGGTTGAAACGTTGCAAAAATAGGATAGAAAGTGCCAAAAATGGATTATAAAGGGGTTAGAGCTGGACAAAAGTGGGTTAGGAAAGGGGAAAAATAACTTAAAAATGGTTAGAAATTGAGAAATTTGGGTTAGGAAAAGAAACCAAAAAATGCTTAAAACGACTTAGAAAATGGAAATAAAAAAGGGTTAGCAATGGCCAAATGTGGCTTAAAACGTTTAAGAGAGTAACAAGAATGCATAGCAAACGGGGGGGAAACCGGTTTCAATTTGATAGAAATGGGGAAAAATGGGTTAGAAATAAGCCAAAAACTCAGAAACCAGGAAAGAATTGGGCAAAAAATAGCAAGGAGAAAAAAAAAAAGCTTAAAAGGGGTTGAAACGTGGCAAAAATGCGATAGAAATGGCCAGAAAGGCTTTAAAAGGGGTTAGAACTTGACAAAAGTGGGTTAGGAAAGGGGAAAAATAACTTAAAAATGGTTAGAAATTGAGAAATTTGGGTTAGGAAAAGAAACCAAAAAATGCTTAAAACGACGTAGAAAATGGAAATAAAAAAAGTGTTAGCAATGGCCAAAAGTGGCTTAAAACGTTTAAGAAAGTAACAAGAATGCATAGCAAACGGGGGGAAAACTGGTTTAAATTTGATAGAAATGGGGAAAAATGGGTTAGAAATGAGCGAAAAACTTTGAAACCAGGAAAGAATTTGGCAAAAATCAGCATGGAAAAAAAAAAGCTTAAAAGGAGTTTAAACGTGGCAAAAATTGGATAGAAACTGCCAAAAATGGCTTAAAAGGGGTTAGAACTTGACAAAAGTGGGTTAGTAAAGGGGAAAAATAACTTAAAAATGGTTAGAAATTGAGAAATTTGGGTTAGGAAAAGAAACCAAAAAATGCTTAAAACGACTTAGAAAATGGAAATAAAATAAGGGTTAGTAATGGCCAAAAGTGGCTTAAAACATATTAGAAAGTAACAAGAATGCATAGCAAACGGGGGAAAAACTGGTTTAAATTTGATAGAAATGGGGAAAAATGGGTTAGAAATGAGCGAAAAACTCTGAAACCAGGAAAGAATTGGGCAAAAATTAGCAAGGAAAAAAAGCTTAAAAGGAGTTTAAACGTGGCAAAAATATACAGAAACTGCCAAAAATGGCTTAAAAGGGGTTAGAACTTGACAAAAGTGGGTTAGGAAAGGGGAAAAATAACTTAAAAATGGTTAGAAATTGAGAAATTTGGGTTAGGAAAAGAAACCAAAAAATGCTTAAAACGACTTAGAAAATGGAAATAAAATAAGGGTTAGTAATGGCCAAAACTGGCTTAAAACATATTAGAAAGTAACAAGAATGCATAGCAAATGGGGAGAAAACCGGTTTCAATTTGATAGAAATGGGGAAAAATGGGTTAGAAATGAGGGAAAAACTCTGAAACCAGGAAAGAATGGGGCAAAAATTAGCAAGGAGGAAAAAAAAAGCCTACAAGGGGTTGAAACGTTGCAAAAATAGGATAGAAAGTGCCAAAAATGGATTATAAAGGGGTTAGAGCTGGACAAAAGTGGGTTAGGAAAGGGGAAAAATAACTTAAAAATGGTTAGAAATTGAGAAATTTGGGTTAGGAAAAGAAACCAAAAAATGCTTAAAACGACTTAGAAAATGGAAATAAAATAAGGGTTAGTAATGGCCAAAAGTGGCTTAAAAAGTTGAAGAAAGTAACAAGAATGCATAGCAAAAATTAGCAAGGAAAGAAAAAAAAGCTTAAAATGTGTTGAAACGTGGCAAAAATGCGATAGAAATTGCCAGTAATCATTTAAAAGGGGTTAGATCTTGAGAAAAATGGGTTAGGAAAGGGGAAAAATAAATTAAAAATGGTTAGAAATTGAGAAATATGGGTTAGGAAAAGAAACCAAAAAATGCATAAAACGTCTTAGAAAATGGAAATAAAAAAAGGGTTAGTAATGTCCAAAAGCGGCTTAAAACATATTAGAAAGTAACAAGAATGCATAGCAAACAGGGGAAAGACCGGTTTCAATTTGATAGAAATGGGTAAAAATGGGTTAGAAATGAGCGAAAATCTCTGAAACCCAGAAAGAATTGGGCAAAAATTAGCAAGGAAAGAAAAAAAAGCTTAAAATGGGTTGAAACGTGGCAAAAAATTGGATAGAAATGGCCAGTAATCATTTAAAAGGGGTTAGATCTTGAAAAAAATGGGTTAGGAAAGGGGAAAAATAACTTAAGAATGGTAAGAAATTGAGAAATTTGGGTTACGAAAAGGAAACCAAAAAATGCTTAAAACGACTTAGAAGATGGAAATAAAAAAAGGGTTGGTAATGGCTAAAAGTGGCTTAAAACGTTTAAGAAAGTAACAAGAATGCATAGCAAACGGGGGGAAAAAAGCGGTTTAAATTTGATAGAAATGGGGCAAAATGGGTTACAAACGGAGAAAAACACTTAAACCAGGAAAGAATTGGGCAAAAATCGTAAGAAAAGGAAAAAAACGCCTTAAAACAAGCTGAAACATGGCAAAAATACGATAGAAATGGCCAGAAATGGATTAAAAGGGGTTAGAACTTGACAAAAGTAGGTTAGGAAAGGGGAAAAATATCTTAAAAATGGTTAGAAATTGAGAAATTTGGGTTAGGAAAAGAAACCCAAAAATGCTTAAAAAGACTTAGAAAATGGAAATAAAATAAGGGTTAGTAATGGCCAAAACTGGCTTAAAACATATTAGAAAGTAACAAGAATGCATAGCAAACGGGGGGAAAACTGATTTAAATTTGATAGAAATGGGGAAAAATGGGTTAGAAATGAGCGAAAAACTCTGAAACCAGGAAAGAATTGGGCAAAAATCAGCATGGAAAAAAAAAGCTTAAAAGGAGTTTAAACGTGGCAAAAATAGGATAGAAACTGCCAAAAATGGATTAAAAGGGGTTAGAACTTGACAAAGTGGGTTAGGAAAGGGGAAAAATAACTTAAAAATGGTTAGAAATTGAGAAATTTGGGTTAGGAAAAGAAACCAAAAAATGCTTAAAACGACTTAGAAAATGGAAATAAAAAAAGGGTTAGTAATGGCCAAAAGTGGCTTAAAAAGTTGAAGAAAGTAACAAGAATGCATAGCAAAAATTAGCAAGGAAAGAAAAAAAAGCTTAAAATGTGTTGAAACGTGGCAAAAATGCGATAGAAATTGCCAGTAATCATTTAAAAGGGGTTAGATCTTGAGAAAAATGGGTTAGGAAAGGGGAAAAATAAATTAAAAATGGTTAGAAATTGAGAAATATGGGTTAGGAAAAGAAACCAAAAAATGCATAAAACGTCTTAGAAAATGGAAATAAAAAAAGGGTTAGTAATGTCCAAAAGTGGCTTAAAACATATTAGAAAGTAACAAGAATGCATAGCAAACAGGGGAAAGACCGGTTTCAATTTGATAGAAATGGGAAAAATGGGTTAGAAATGAGCGAAAATCTCTGAAACCCGGAAAGAATTGGGCAAAAATTAGCAAGGAAAAAAAAAAGCTTAAAATGGGTTGAAACGTGGCAAAAATGCGATAGAAATGGCCAGTAATCATTTAAAAGGGGTTAGATCTTGAAAAAAATGGGTTAGGAAAGGGGAAAAATAACTTAAGAATGGTAAGAAATTGAGAAATTTGGGTTAGGAAAAGAAACCAAAAAATGCTTAAAACGACTTAGAAGATGGAAATAAAAAAAGGGTTGGTAATGGCCAAAAGTGGCTTAAAACGTTTAAGAATGTAACAAGAATGCATAGCAAACAGGAAAAAATAGGCTTAAATTTGTTAGAAATGGGGAAAAATGGGTTAAAAAGGGAGGAAAAACACTGAAACCAGGGAAGAATTGGGCAAAAATAGTAAGAAAACGAGAAAACCGCCTTTAAACGTGCTGAAACATGGCAAAAATACGATAGAAATGGCCAGAAATGGATTAAAAGAGGCTAGAACTTGACAAAAGTAGGTTAGGAAAGGGGAAAAATATCTTAAAAATGGTTAGAAATTGAGAAATTTGGTTAGGAAAAGAAACCAAAAAATGCTTAAAACGACTTAGAAAATGGAAATAAAAAAAGGGTTAGTAATGGCCAAAAGTGGCTTAAAACATATTAGAAAGTAACAAGAATGCATAGCAAACGGGGGAAAAACTGGTTTAAATTTGATAGAAATGGGGAAAAATGGGTTAGAAATGAGCGAAAAACTCTGAAACCAGGAAAGAATTGGGCAAAAATTAGCAAGGAAAAAAAGCTTAAAAGGAGTTTAAACGTGGCAAAAATATACAGAAACTGCCAAAAATGGCTTAAAAGGGGTTAGAACTTGACAAAAGTGGGTTAGGAAAGGGGAAAAATAACTTAAAAATGGTTAGAAATTGAGAAATTTGGGTTAGGAAAAGAAACCAAAAAATGCTTAAAACGACTTAGAAAATGGAAATAAAATAAGGGTTAGTAATGGCCAAAACTGGCTTAAAACATATTAGAAAGTAACAAGAATGCATAGCAAATGGGGAGAAAACCGGTTTCAATTTGATAGAAATGGGGAAAAATGGGTTAGAAATGAGGGAAAAACTCTGAAACCAGGAAAGAATGGGGCAAAAATTAGCAAGGAGGAAAAAAAAAGCCTACAAGGGGTTGAAACGTTGCAAAAATAGGATAGAAAGTGCCAAAAATGGATTATAAAGGGGTTAGAGCTGGACAAAAGTGGGTTAGGAAAGGGGAAAAATAACTTAAAAATGGTTAGAAATTGAGAAATTTGGGTTAGGAAAAGAAACCAAAAAATGCTTAAAACGACTTAGAAAATGGAAATAAAAAAGGGTTAGCAATGGCCAAATGTGGCTTAAAACGTTTAAGAGAGTAACAAGAATGCATAGCAAACGGGGGGGAAACCGGTTTCAATTTGATAGAAATGGGGAAAAATGGGTTAGAAATAAGCCAAAAACTCAGAAACCAGGAAAGAATTGGGCAAAAAATAGCAAGGAGAAAAAAAAAAAGGTTAAAAGGGGTTGAAACGTGGCAAAAATGCGATAGAAATGGCCAGAAATGCTTTAAAAGGGGTTAGAACTTGACAAAAGTGGGTTAGGAAAGGGGAAAAATAACTTAAAAATGGTTAGAAATTGAGAAATTTGGGTTAGGAAAAGAAACCAAAAAATGCTTAAAACGACTTAGAAAATGGAAATAAAAAAAGTGTTAGCAATGGCCAAAAGTGGCTTAAAACGTTTAAGAAAGTAACAAGAATGCATAGCAAACGGGGGGAAAACTGGTTTAAATTTGATAGAAATGGGGAAAAATGGGTTAGAAATGAGCGAAAAACTTTGAAACCAGGAAAGAATTTGGCAAAAATCAGCATGGAAAAAAAAAAGCTTAAAAGGAGTTTAAACGTGGCAAAAATTGGATAGAAACTGCCAAAAATGGCTTAAAAGGGGTTAGAACTTGACAAAAGTGGGTTAGGAAAGGGGAAAAATAACTTAAAAATGGTTAGAAATTGAGAAATTTGGGTTAGGAAAAGAAACCAAAAAATGCTTAAAACGACTTAGAAAATGGAAATAAAATAAGGGTTAGTAATGGCCAAAAGTGGCTTAAAAAGTTGAAGAAAGTAACAAGAATGCATAGCAAAAATTAGCAAGGAAAGAAAAAAAAGCTTAAAATGTGTTGAAACGTGGCAAAAATGCGATAGAAATTGCCAGTAATCATTTAAAAGGGGTTAGATCTTGAGAAAAATGGGTTAGGAAAGGGGAAAAATAAATTAAAAATGGTTAGAAATTGAGAAATATGGGTTAGGAAAAGAAACCAAAAAATGCATAAAACGTCTTAGAAAATGGAAATAAAAAAAGGGTTAGTAATGTCCAAAAGCGGCTTAAAACATATTAGAAAGTAACAAGAATGCATAGCAAACAGGGGAAAGACCGGTTTCAATTTGATAGAAATGGGTAAAAATGGGTTAGAAATGAGCGAAAATCTCTGAAACCCAGAAAGAATTGGGCAAAAATTAGCAAGGAAAGAAAAAAAAGCTTAAAATGGGTTGAAACGTGGCAAAAAATTGGATAGAAATGGCCAGTAATCATTTAAAAGGGGTTAGATCTTGAAAAAAATGGGTTAGGAAAGGGGAAAAATAACTTAAGAATGGTAAGAAATTGAGAAATTTGGGTTAGGAAAAGGAAACCAAAAAATGCTTAAAACGACTTAGAAGATGGAAATAAAAAAAGGGTTGGTAATGGCTAAAAGTGGCTTAAAACGTTTAAGAAAGTAACAAGAATGCATAGCAAACAGGAAAAAATAGGCTTAAATTTGTTAGAAATGGGGAAAAATGGGTTAAAAAGGGAGGAAAAACACTGAAACCAGGGAAGAATTGGGCAAAAATAGTAAAAAAACGAGAAAACCGCCTTTAAACGTGCTGAAACATGGCAAAAATACGATAGAAATGGCCAGAAATGGATTAAAAGAGGCTAGAACTTGACAAAAGTAGGTTAGGAAAGGGGAAAAATATCTTAAAAATGGTTAGAAATTGAGACATTTGGGTTAGGAAAAGAAACCAAAAAATGCTTAAAACGACTTAGAAAATGGAAATAAAAAAAGGGTTAGTAATGGCCAAAAGTGGCTTAAAACATATTAGAAAGTAACAAGAATGCATAGCAAACGGGGGAAAAACTGGTTTAAATTTGATAGAAATGGGGAAAAATGGGTTAGAAATGAGCGAAAAACTCTGAAACCAGGAAAGAATTGGGCAAAAATTAGCAAGGAAAAAAAAGCTTAAAAGGAGTTTAAACGTGGCAAAAATATACAGAAACTGCCAAAAATGGCTTAAAAGGGGTTAGAACTTGACAAAAGTGGGTTAGGAAAGGGGAAAAATAACTTAAAAATGGTTAGAAATTGAGAAATTTGGGTTAGGAAAAGAAACCAAAAAATGCTTAAAACGACTTAGAAAATGGAAATAAAATAAGGGTTAGTAATGGCCAAAACTGGCTTAAAACATATTAGAAAGTAACAAGAATGCATAGCAAATGGGGAGAAAACCGGTTTCAATTTGATAGAAATGGGGAAAAATGGGTTAGAAATGAGGGAAAAACTCTGAAACCTGGAAAGAATGGGGCAAAAATTAGCAAGGAGGAAAAAAAAAGCTTACAAGGGGTTGAAACGTTGCAAAAATAGGATAGAAACTGCCAAAAATGGACTATAAAGGGGTTAGAGCTGGACAAAAGTGGGTTAGGAAAGGGGAAAAATAACTTAAAAATGGTTAAAAATTGAGAAATTTGGGTTAGGAAAAGAAACCAAAAAATGCTTAAAACGACTTAGAAAATGGAAATAAAAAAAGGGTTAGTAATGTCCAAAAGCGGCTTAAAACATATTAGAAAGTAACAAGAATGCATAGCAAACAGGGGAAAGACCGGTTTCAATTTGATAGAAATGGGTAAAAATGGGTTAGAAATGAGCGAAAATCTCTGAAACCCAGAAAGAATTGGGCAAAAATTAGCAAGGAAAGAAAAAAAAGCTTAAAATGGGTTGAAACGTGGCAAAAAATTGGATAGAAATGGCCAGTAATCATTTAAAAGGGGTCAGATCTTGAAAAAAATGGGTTAGGAAAGGGGAAAAATAACTTAAGAATGGTAAGAAATTGAGAAATTTGGGTTAGGAAAAGGAAACCAAAAAATGCTTAAAACGACTTAGAAAATGGAAATAAAAAAAGGGTTAGTAATGGCCAAAAGTGGCTTAAAACATATTAGAAAGTAACAAGAATGCATAGCAAACGGGGGAAAAACTGGTTTAAATTTGATAGAAATGGGGAAAAATGGGTTAGAAATGAGCGAAAAACTCTGAAACCAGGAAAGAATTGGGCAAAAATTAGCAAGGAAAAAAAGCTTAAAAGGAGTTTAAACGTGGCAAAAATATACAGAAACTGCCAAAAATGGCTTAAAAGGGGTTAGAACTTGACAAAAGTGGGTTAGGAAAGGGGAAAAATAACTTAAAAATGGTTAGAAATTGAGAAATTTGGGTTAGGAAAAGAAACCAAAAAATGCTTAAAACGACTTAGAAAATGGAAATAAAATAAGGGTTAGTAATGGCCAAAACTGGCTTAAAACATATTAGAAAGTAACAAGAATGCATAGCAAATGGGGAGAAAACCGGTTTCAATTTGATAGAAATGGGGAAAAATGGGTTAGAAATGAGGGAAAAACTCTGAAACCAGGAAAGAATGGGGCAAAAATTAGCAAGGAGGAAAAAAAAAGCCTACAAGGGGTTGAAACGTTGCAAAAATAGGATAGAAAGTGCCAAAAATGGATTATAAAGGGGTTAGAGCTGGACAAAAGTGGGTTAGGAAAGGGGAAAAATAACTTAAAAATGGTTAGAAATTGAGAAATTTGGGTTAGGAAAAGAAACCAAAAAATGCTTAAAACGACTTAGAAAATGGAAATAAAAAAGGGTTAGCAATGGCCAAATGTGGCTTAAAACGTTTAAGAGAGTAACAAGAATGCATAGCAAACGGGGGGGAAACCGGTTTCAATTTGATAGAAATGGGGAAAAATGGGTTAGAAATAAGCCAAAAACTCAGAAACCAGGAAAGAATTGGGCAAAAAATAGCAAGGAGAAAAAAAAAAAGCTTAAAAGGGGTTGAAACGTGGCAAAAATGCGATAGAAATGGCCAGAAATGCTTTAAAAGGGGTTAGAACTTGTCAAAAGTGGGTTAGGAAAGGGGAAAAATAACTTAAAAATGGTTAGAAATTGAGAAATTTGGGTTAGGAAAAGAAACCAAAAAATGCTTAAAACGACTTAGAAAATGGAAATAAAAAAAGTGTTAGCAATGGCCAAAAGTGGCTTAAAACGTTTAAGAAAGTAACAAGAATGCATAGCAAACGGGGGGAAAACTGGTTTAAATTTGATAGAAATGGGGAAAAATGGGTTAGAAATGAGCGAAAAACTTTGAAACCAGGAAAGAATTTGGCAAAAATCAGCATGGAAAAAAAAAAGCTTAAAAGGAGTTTAAACGTGGCAAAAATTGGATAGAAACTGCCAAAAATGGCTTAAAAGGGGTTAGAACTTGACAAAAGTGGGTTAGGAAAGGGGAAAAATAACTTAAAAATGGTTAGAAATTGAGAAATTTGGGTTAGGAAAAGAAACCAAAAAATGCTTAAAACGACTTAGAAAATGGAAATAAAATAAGGGTTAGTAATGGCCAAAAGTGGCTTAAAAAGTTGAAGAAAGTAACAAGAATGCATAGCAAAAATTAGCAAGGAAAGAAAAAAAAGCTTAAAATGTGTTGAAACGTGGCAAAAATGCGATAGAAATTGCCAGTAATCATTTAAAAGGGGTTAGATCTTGAGAAAAATGGGTTAGGAAAGGGGAAAAATAAATTAAAAATGGTTAGAAATTGAGAAATATGGGTTAGGAAAAGAAACCAAAAAATGCATAAAACGTCTTAGAAAATGGAAATAAAAAAAGGGTTAGTAATGTCCAAAAGCGGCTTAAAACATATTAGAAAGTAACAAGAATGCATAGCAAACAGGGGAAAGACTGGTTTCAATTTGATAGAAATGGGTAAAAATGGGTTAGAAATGAGCGAAAATCTCTGAAACCCAGAAAGAATTGGGCAAAAATTAGCAAGGAAAGAAAAAAAAGCTTAAAATGGGTTGAAACGTGGCAAAAAATTGGATAGAAATGGCCAGTAATCATTTAAAAGGGGTTAGATCTTGAAAAAAATGGGTTAGGAAAGGGGAAAAATAACTTAAGAATGGTAAGAAATTGAGAAATTTGGGTTAGGAAAAGGAAACCAAAAAATGCTTAAAACGACTTAGAAGATGGAAATAAAAAAAGGGTTGGTAATGGCTAAAAGTGGCTTAAAACGTTTAAGAAAGTAACAAGAATGCATAGCAAACAGGAAAAAATAGGCTTAAATTTGTTAGAAATGGGGAAAAATGGGTTAAAAAGGGAGGAAAAACACTGAAACCAGGGAAGAATTGGGCAAAAATAGTAAAAAAACGAGAAAACCGCCTTTAAACGTGCTGAAACATGGCAAAAATACGATAGAAATGGCCAGAAATGGATTAAAAGAGGCTAGAACTTGACAAAAGTAGGTTAGGAAAGGGGAAAAATATCTTAAAAATGGTTAGAAATTGAGACATTTGGGTTAGGAAAAGAAACCAAAAAATGCTTAAAACGACTTAGAAAATGGAAATAAAAAAAGGGTTAGTAATGGCCAAAAGTGGCTTAAAACATATTAGAAAGTAACAAGAATGCATAGCAAACGGGGGAAAAACTGGTTTAAATTTGATAGAAATGGGGAAAAATGGGTTAGAAATGAGCGAAAAACTCTGAAACCAGGAAAGAATTGGGCAAAAATTAGCAAGGAAAAAAAAGCTTAAAAGGAGTTTAAACGTGGCAAAAATATACAGAAACTGCCAAAAATGGCTTAAAAGGGGTTAGAACTTGACAAAAGTGGGTTAGGAAAGGGGAAAAATAACTTAAAAATGGTTAGAAATTGAGAAATTTGGGTTAGGAAAAGAAACCAAAAAATGCTTAAAACGACTTAGAAAATGGAAATAAAATAAGCGTTAGTAATGGCCAAAACTGGCTTAAAACATATTAGAAAGTAACAAGAATGCATAGCAAATGGGGAGAAAACCGGTTTCAATTTGATAGAAATGGGGAAAAATGGGTTAGAAATGAGGGAAAAACTCTGAAACCTGGAAAGAATGGGGCAAAAATTAGCAAGGAAAAAAAAAGCTTACAAGGGGTTGAAACGTTGCAAAAATAGGATAGAAACTGCCAAAAATGGACTATAAAGGGGTTAGAGCTGGACAAAAGTGGGTTAGGAAAGGGGAAAAATAACTTAAAAATGGTTATAAATTGAGAAATTTGGGTTAGGAAAAGAAACCAAAAAATGCTTAAAACGACTTAGAAAATGGAAATAAAAAAGGGTTAGCAATGGCCAAAAGTGGCTTAA
>NW_026893203.1:0-49037 GCF_033815535.1 Pezoporus flaviventris | reverse complement strand
TGCACACACACTGTACATCCCATAGCACACACACATTGTACATCCCATAGCACACACACATTGTACATCCCATAGCACACACACATTGTACATCCCATAGCACACACACATTGTACATCCCATAGACACACATTGTACATCCCATAGCACACACACATTGTACATCCCATAGCACACACATTGTACATCCCATAGCACACACATTGTACATCCCATAGCACACACACATTGTTACATCCCATCTCTAGCCACACACACATTGTACATCCCATAGCACACACATTGTACATCCCATAGCACACACACATTGTACATCCCATAGCACACACACATTGTACATCCCATAGCACACACACATTGTACATCCCATAGCACACACATTGTACATCCCATAGCACACACATTGTACATCCCATAGCACCACACATTGTACATCCCATAGCACACACACATTGTACATCCCATAGCACACACACATTGTACATCCCATAGCACACACATTGTACATCCCATAGCACACACACATTGTACATCCCATAGCACACACATTGTACATCCCATAGCACACACATTGTACATCCCATAGCACACACATTGTACATCCCATAGCACACACACATTGTACATCCCATAGCACACACATTGTACATCCCATAGCACACACACATTGTACATCCCATAGCACACACACATTGTACATCCCATAGCACACACACATTGTACATCCCATAGCACACACACATTGTACATCCCATAGCACACACATTGTACATCCCATAGCACACACATTGTACATCCCATAGCACACACATTGTACATCCCATAGCACACACATTGTACATCCCATAGCACACACACTTGTACATCCCATAGCACACACACATTGTACATCCCATAGCACACACATTGTACATCCCATAGCACACACATTGTACATCCCATAGCACACACACATTGTACATCCCATAGCACACACATTGTACATCCATAGCACCACATTGTACATCCCATAGCACACACATTGTACATCCCATAGCACACACATTGTACATCCCATAGCACACACATTGTACATCCCATAGCACACACATTGTACATCCCATAGCACACACATTGTACATCCCATAGCACACACATTGTACATCCCATAGCACACACATTGTACATCCCATAGCACACACATTGTACATCCCATAGCACACACATTGTACATCCCATAGCACACACATTGTACATCCCATAGCACACACATTGTACATCCCATAGCACACACACATTGTACATCCCATAGCACACACATTGTACATCCCATAGCACACACATTGTACATCCCATAGCACACACACATTGTACATCCCATAGCACACACATTGTACATCCCATAGCACACACATTGTACATCCCATAGCACACACATTGTACATCCCATAGCACACACACATTGTACATCCCATAGCACACACACATTGTACATCCCATAGCACACACACATTGTACATCCCATAGCACACACATTGTACATCCCATAGCACACATTGTACATCCCATAGCACACACATTGTACATCCCATAGCACACACATTGTACATCCCATAGCACACACATTGTACATCCCATAGCACACACACATTGTACATCCCCATAGCACACACACATTGTACATCCCATAGCACACACACATTGTACATCCCATAGCACACACATTGTACATCCCATAGCACACACACATTGTACATCCCATAGCACACACACATTGTACATCCCATAGCACACACACATTGTACATCCCATAGCACACACACATTGTACATCCCATAGCACACACACATTGTACATCCCATAGCACACACATTGTACATCCCATAGCACACACACATTGTACATCCCATAGCACACACATTGTACATCCCATAGCACACACACATTGTACATCCATAGCACACACATTGTACATCCCATAGCACACACATTGTACATCCCATAGCACACACACATTGTACATCCCATAGCACACACATTGTACATCCCATAGCACACACACATTGTACATCCCATAGCACACACATTGTACATCCCATAGCACACACATTGTACATCCCATAGCACACACACATTGTACATCCCATAGCACACACATTGTACATCCCATAGCACACACATTGTACATCCCATAGCACACATTGTACATACCACACACATTGTACATCCCATAGCACACACATTGTACATCCCATAGCACACACACATTGTACATCCCATAGCACACACATTGTACATCCCATAGCACACACACATTGTACATCCCATAGCACACACACATTGTACATCCCATAGCACACACACATTGTACATCCCATAGCACACACACATTGTACATCCCATAGCACACACATTGTACATCCCATAGCCACACACATTGTACATCCCATAGCACACACACATTGTACATCCCATAGCACACACATTGTACATCCCATAGCACACATTGTACATCCCATAGCACACACATTGTACATCCCATAGCACACACACATTGTACATCCCATAGCACACACATTGTACATCCCATAGCACACACACATTGTACATCCCATAGCACACACACATTGTACATCCCATAGCACACACATTGTACATCCCATAGCACACACACATTGTACATCCCATAGCACACACATTGTACATCCCATAGCACACACATTGTACATCCCATAGCCACACACATTGTACATCCCATAGCACACACATTGTACATCCCATAGCACACACATTGTACATCCCATAGCACACACACATTGTACATCCCATAGCACACACATTGTACATCCCATAGCACACACATTGTACATCCCATAGCACACACATTGTACATCCCATAGCACACACATTGTACATCCCATAGCACACACACATTGTACATCCCATAGCACACACACATTGTACATCCCATAGCACACACACATTGTACATCCCATAGCACACACACATTGTACATCCCATAGCACACACACATTGTACATCCCATAGCACACACATTGTACATCCCATAGCACACACACATTGTACATCCCATAGCACACACACATTGTACATCCCATAGCACACACATTGTACATCCCATAGCAACACATTGTACATCCCATAGCACACACATTGTACATCCCATAGCACACACACATTGTACATCCCATAGCACACACACATTGTACATCCCATAGCACACACATTGTACATCCCATAGCACACACACATTGTACATCCCATAGCACACACACATTGTACATCCCATAGCACACACACATTGTACATCCCATAGCACACACACATTGTACATCCCATAGCACACACACATTGTACATCCCATAGCACACACACTTGTACATCCCATAGCACACACACATTGTACATCCCATAGCACACACACATTGTACATCCCATAGCACACACATTGTACATCCCATAGCACACACACATTGTACATCCCATAGCACACACATTGTACATCCCATAGCACACACACATTGTACATCCCATAGCACACACACATTGTACATCCCATAGCACACACACATTGTACATCCCATAGCACACACACATTGTACATCCCATAGCACACACCATTGTACATCCCATAGCACACACATTGTACATCCCATAGCACACACATTGTACATCCCATAGCACACACATTGTACATCCCATAGCACACACACATTGTACATCCCATAGCACACAACATTGTACATCCCATAGCACACACACATTGTACATCCCATAGCACACACATTGTACATCCCATAGCACACACATTGTACATCCCATAGCACACACACATTGTACATCCCATAGCACACACATTGTACATCCCATAGCACACACACATTGTACATCCCATAGCACACACATTGTACATCCCATAGCACACACACATTGTACATCCCATAGCACACACATTGTACATCCCATAGCACACACATTGTACATCCCATAGCACACACACATTGTACATCCCATAGCACACACACATTGTACATCCCATAGCACACACACATTGTACATCCCATAGCACACACATTGTACATCCCATAGCACACACATTGTACATCCCATAGCACACACATTGTACATCCCATAGCACACACACATTGTACATCCCATAGCACACACATTGTACATCCCATAGCACACACACATTGTACATCCCATAGCACACACATTGTACATCCCATAGCACACACATTGTACATCCCATAGCACACACATTGTACATCCCATAGCACACACATTGTACATCCCATAGCCACACATTGTACATCCCATAGCACACACACATTGTACATCCCATAGCACACACACATTGTACATCCCATAGCACACACATTGTACATCCCATAGCACACACACATTGTACATCCCATAGCACACACATTGTACATCCCATAGCACACACACATTGTACATCCCATAGCACAACACATTGTACATCCCATAGCACACACATTGTACATCCCATAGCACACACACATTGTACATCCCATAGCACACACATTGTACATCCCATAGCACACACACATTGTACATCCCATAGCACACACACATTGTACATCCCATAGCACACACATTGTACATCCCATAGCACACACACATTGTACATCCCATAGCACACACATTGTACATCCCATAGCACACACATTGTACATCCCATAGCACACACATTGTACATCCCATAGCACACACATTGTACATCCCATAGCACACACACATTGTACATCCCATAGCACACACATTGTACATCCCATAGCACACACATTGTACATCCCATAGCACACACACATTGTACATCCCATAGCAACACACATTGTACATCCCATAGCACACACATTGTACATCCATAGCACACACATTGTACATCCCATAGCACACACATTGTACATCCCATAGCACACACATTGTACATCCCATAGCACACACACATTGTACATCCCATAGCACACACATTGTACATCCCATAGCACACATTGTACATCCCATAGCACACACATTGTACATCCCATAGCACACATTGTACATCCCATAGCACACACATTGTACATCCCATAGCACACACATTGTACATCCCATAGCACACACATTGTACATCCCATAGCACACACATTGTACATCCCATAGCACACACACATTGTACATCCCATAGCGCACACATTGTACATCCCATAGCACACACATTGTACATCCCATAGCACACACATTGTACATCCCATAGCACACATTGTACATCCCATAGCACACACATTGTACATCCCATAGCACACACACTTGTACATCCCATAGCACACACATTGTACATCCCATAGCACACATTGTACATCCCATAGCACACATTGTACATCCCATAGCACACACATTGTACATCCCATAGCACCACATTGTACATCCCATAGCACACACACATTGTACATCCCATAGCACACACACATTGTACATCCCATAGCGCACACATTGTACATCCCATAGCACACACATTGTACATCCCATAGCACACACACATTGTACATCCCATAGCACACACATTGTACATCCCATAGCACACATTGTACATCCCATAGCACACACACTTGTACATCCCATAGCACACACATTGTACATCCCATAGCACACACACATTGTACATCCCATAGCACACACACATTGTACATCCCATAGCACACACATTGTACATCCCATAGCACACATTGTACATCCCATAGCACACACATTGTACATCCCATAGCACACACACATTGTACATCCATAGCACACACACATTGTACATCCCCATAGCACACACACATTGTACATCCCATAGCACACACACATTGTACATCCCATAGCACACACACATTGTACATCCCATAGCACACACACATTGTACATCCCATAGCACACATTGTACATCCCATAGCACACACATTGTACATCCCATAGCACACACATTGTACATCCCATAGCACACACACATTGTACATCCCATAGCACACACATTGTACATCCCATAGCACACCACATTGTACATCCCATAGCACACACATTGTACATCCCATAGCACACACATTGTACATCCCATAGCACACACATTGTACATCCCATAGCACACACATTGTACATCCCATAGCACACACATTGTACATCCCATAGCACACATTGTACATCCATAGCACACATTGTACATCCCATAGCACACACACATTGTACATCCCATAGCACACACATTGTACATCCCATAGCACACACATTGTACATCCCATAGCACACACACATTGTACATCCCATAGCACACACATTGTACATCCCATAGCACACACATTGTACATCCCATAGCACACACACATTGTACATCCCATAGCAACACACATTGTACATCCCATAGCACACACATTGTACATCCCATAGCACACACACATTGTACATCCCATAGCACACACATTGTACATCCCATAGCACAGAACTCCATAGCAACACATTGTACATCCCATAGCACACACATTGTACATCCCATAGCACACATTGTACATCCCATAGCACACACATTGTACATCCCATAGCACACACATTGTACATCCCATAGCACACACATTGTACATCCCATAGCACACACACATTGTACATCCCATAGCACACACACATTGTACATCCCATAGCACACACACATTGTACATCCCATAGCACACACACATTGTACATCCCATAGCACACACATTGTACATCCCATAGCACACACATTGTACATCCCATAGCACACACACATTGTACATCCCATAGCACACACATTGTACATCCCATAGCACACACACATTGTACATCCCATAGCACACACACATTGTACATCCCATAGCACACACATTGTACATCCCATAGCACACACACATTGTACATCCCATAGCACACACACATTGTACATCCCATAGCACACACACATTGTACATCCCATAGCACACACATTGTACATCCCATAGCACACACACATTGTACATCCCATAGCACACACACATTGTACATCCCATAGCACACACATTGTACATCCCATAGCACACACATTGTACATCCCATAGCACACACACATTGTACATCCCATAGCACACACATTGTACATCCCATAGCACACACATTGTACATCCCATAGCCACACACATTGTACATCCATAGCACACACATTGTACATCCCATAGCACACACATTGTACATCCCATAGCACACATTGTACATCCCATAGCACACATTGTACATCAGCACTCACATAGCACACACACATTGTACATCCCATAAGCACACACACATTGTACATCCCATAGCACACATTGTACATCCCATAGCACACACACATTGTACATCCCATAGCACACACATTGTACATCCCATAGCACACACACATTGTACATCCCATAGCACACACACATTGTACATCCCATAGCACACACATTGTACATCCCATAGCACACACACATTGTACATCCCATAGCACACACATTGTACATCCCATAGCACACACATTGTACATCCCATAGCACACACATTGTACATCCCATAGCACACACACATTGTACATCCCATAGCACACACACATTGTACATCCCATAGCACACACATTGTACATCCCATAGCACACCACATTGTACATCCCATAGCACACACACATTGTACATCCCATAGCACAAACATTGTACACATTGTACATCCCATAGCACACAACATTGTACATCCCATAGCACACACATTGTACATCAACCATAGCACACACCATTGTACATCCCATAGCACACACACATTGTACATCCCATAGCACACACATTGTACATCCCATAGCACACACACATTGTACATCCCATAGCACACACACATTGTACATCCCATAGCACACACATTGTACATCCCATAGCACACACATTGTACATCCCATAGCACACACATTGTACATCCCATAGCACACACATTGTACATCCCATAGCACACACACATTGTACATCCCATAGCACACACATTGTACATCCCATAGCACACACATTGTACATCCCATAGCACACACACATTGTACATCCCATAGCACACACACATTGTACATCCCATAGCACACACATTGTACATCCCATAGCACACACACATTGTACATCCCATAGCACACACATTGTACATCCCATAGCACACATTGTACATCCCATAGCACACACATTGTACATCCCATAGCACACATTGTACATCCCATAGCACACACACATTGTACATCCCATAGCACACACATTGTACATCCCATAGCACACACATTGTACATCCCATAGCACACACACATTGTACATCCCATAGCAACACATTGTACATCCCATAGCACACACATTGTACATCCCATAGCACACACATTGTACATCCCATAGCACACACACATTGTACATCCCATAGCACACACATTGTACATCCCATAGCACACACACATTGTACATCCCATAGCACACACACATTGTACATCCCATAGCACACATTGTACATCCCATAGCACACACACACATACAACATTGTACATCCCATAGCACACACACATTGTACATCCCATAGCACACACATTGTACATCCCATAGCACACACATTGTACATCCCATAGCACACACAATTGTACATCCCATAGCACACACATTGTACATCCCATAGCACACACACATTGTACATCCCCTAGCACACACATTGTACATCCCATAGCACACACACATTGTACATCCCATAGCACACACATTGTACATCCCATAGCACACACATTGTACATCCCATAGCACACACACATTGTACATCCCATAGCACACACATTGTACATCCCATAGCACACACATTGTACATCCCATAGCACACACACATTGTACATCCCATAGCACACACACATTGTACATCCCATAGCACACACACATTGTACATCCCATAGCACACACATTGTACATCCCATAGCACACACATTGTACATCCCATAGCACACATTGTACATCCCATAGCACACACACATTGTACATCCCATAGCACACACACATTGTACATCCCATAGCACACACATTGTACATCCCATAGCACACACACATTGTACATCCCATAGCACACACATTGTACATCCCATAGCACACACATTGTACATCCCATAGCACACACATTGTACATCCCATAGCACACACACATTGTACATCCCATAGCACACACATTGTACATCCCATAGCACACACACATTGTACATCCCATAGCACACACACATTGTACATCCCATAGCACACAACATTGTACATCCCATAGCACACACACATTGTACATCCCATAGCACACACATTGTACATCCCATAGCACACACATTGTACATCCCATAGCACACACATTGTACATCCCATAGCACACACATTGTACATCCCATAGCACACACACATTGTACATCCCATAGCACACACATTGTACATCCCATAGCACACACACTTGTACATCCCATAGCACACACATTGTACATCCCATAGCACACATTGTACATCCCATAGCACACACATTGTACATCCCATAGCACACACATTGTACATCCCATAGCACACACATTGTACATCCCATAGCACACATTGTACATCCCATAGCACACACACATTGTACATCCCATAGCACACACATTGTACATCCCATAGCACACACATTGTACATCCCATAGCACACACATTGTACATCCCATAGCACACATTGTACATCCCATAGCACACATTGTACATCCCATAGCACACACATTGTACATCCCATAGCACACACATTGTACATCCCATAGCACACACATTGTACATCCCATAGCACACACACATTGTACATCCCATAGCCACACACATTGTACATCCCATAGCACACACATTGTACATCCCATAGCACACACACATTGTACATCCCATAGCACACACACATTGTACATCCCATAGCACACATTGTACATCCCATAGCACACACATTGTACATCCCATAGCACACACATTGTACATCCCATAGCACACACACATTGTACATCCCATAGCACACACACATTGTAATCCCATAGCAACACACATTGTACATCCATAGCACACATTGTACATCCATAGATGTACATCCCATAGCACACACATTGTACATCCCATAGCACACACACATTGTACATCCCATAGCACACACACATTGTACATCCCATAGCACACACACATTGTACATCCCATAGCACACACACATTGTACATCCCATAGCACACACATTGTACATCCCATAGCACACACATTGTACATCCCATAGCACACACATTGTACATCCCATAGCACACACACATTGTACATCCCATAGCACACACACATTGTACATCCCATAGCACACACATTGTACATCCCATAGCACACACACATTGTACATCCCATAGCACACACATTGTACATCCCATAGCACACACACATTGTACATCCCATAGCACACACATTGTACATCCCATAGCACACACACATTGTACATCCCATAGCACACACACATTGTACATCCCATAGCACACACATTGTACATCCCATAGCACACACACATTGTACATCCCATAGCACACACATTGTACATCCCATAGCACACACATTGTACATCCCATAGCACACACACATTGTACATCCCATAGCACACACACATTGTACATCCCATAGCACACACATTGTACATCCCATAGCACACATTGTACATCCCATAGCACACATTGTACATCCCATAGCACACACACATTGTACATCCCATAGCACACACACATTGTACATCCCATAGCACACATTGTACATCCCATAGCACACACACATTGTACATCCCATAGCACACACACATTGTACATCCCATAGCACACACACATTGTACATCCCATAGCACACACACATTGTACATCCCATAGCACACACATTGTACATCCCATAGCACACACACATTGTACATCCCATAGCACACACACATTGTACATCCCATAGCACACATTGTACATCCCATAGCACACACATTGTACATCCCATAGCACACACTTGTACATCCCATAGCACACACACATTGTACATCCCATAGCACACATTGTACATCCCATAGCACACACATTGTACATCCCATAGCACACACACATTGTACATCCCATAGCACACACATTGTACATCCCATAGCACACACACATTGTACATCCCATAGCCACACACTTGTACATCCCATAGCACACACATTGTACATCCCATAGCACACACACATTGTACATCCCATAGCACACACATTGTACATCCCATAGCACACACATTGTACATCCATAGCACACACACATTGTACATCCCATAGCACACACAATTGTACATCCCATAGCACACACATTGTACATCCCATAGCACACACATTGTACATCCCATAGCACACACTTGTACATCCCATAGCACACACACATTGTACATCCCATAGCACACACCATTGTACATCCCATAGCACACACACATTGTACATCCCATAGCACACACACATTGTACATCCCATAGCACACACACATTGTACATCCCATAGCACACACATTGTACATCCCATAGCACACACACATTGTACATCCCATAGCACACACACATTGTACATCCCATAGCACACATTGTACATCCCATAGCACACCACATTGTACATCCCATAGCACACATTGTACATCCCATAGCACACACACATTGTACATCCCATAGCACACACACATTGTACATCCCATAGCACACACATTGTACATCCCCATAGCACACACACATTGTACATCCCATAGCACACACACATTGTACATCCCATAGCACACACACATTGTACATCCCATAGCACACACATTGTACATCCCATAGCACACACACATTGTACATCCCATAGCACACACATTGTACATCCCATAGCACACACACATTGTACATCCCATAGCACACACACATTGTACATCCCATAGCACACATTGTACATCCCATAGCACACACACATTGTACATCCCATAGCACACACATTGTACATCCCATAGCACACACACTGTACATCCCATAGCACACACACATTGTACATCCCATAGCACACACACATTGTACATCCCATAGCACACACACATTGTACATCCCATAGCACACACACATTGTACATCCCATAGCACACATTGTACATCCCATAGCACACACACATTGTACATCCCATAGCACACACATTGTACATCCCATAGCACACACACATTGTACATCCCATAGCACACACATTGTACATCCCATAGCACACACACATTGTACATCCCATAGCACACACATTGTACATCCCATAGCACACACATTGTACATCCCATAGCACACACACATTGTACATCCCATAGCACACACATTGTACATCCCATAGCACACACACATTGTACATCCCATAGCACACACATTGTACATCCCATAGCACACACACATTGTACATCCCATAGCACACACACATTGTACATCCCATAGCACACACATTGTACATCCCATAGCACACACATTGTACATCCCATAGCACACACACATTGTACATCCCATAGCACACATTGTACATCCCATAGCACACACATTGTACATCCCATAGCACACACATTGTACATCCCATAGCACACACACATTGTACATCCCATAGCACACACACATTGTACATCCCATAGCACACACACATTGTACATCCCATAGCACACACATTGTACATCCCATAGCACACACACATTGTACATCCCATAGCACACACATTGTACATCCCATAGCACACATTGTACATCCCATAGCACACACACATTGTACATCCCATAGCACACACACATTGTACATCCCATAGCACACACACATTGTACATCCCATAGCACACACATTGTACATCCCATAGCACACACACATTGTACATCCCATAGCACACACATTGTACATCCCATAGCACACACACATTGTACATCCCATAGCACACATTGTACATCCCATAGCACACACATTGTACATCCCATAGCACACACACATTGTACATCCCATAGCACACACATTGTACATCCCATAGCACACACACATTGTACATCCCATAGCACACACACATTGTACATCCCATAGCACACACACATTGTACATCCCATAGCACACACATTGTACATCCCATAGCACACACACATTGTACATCCCATAGCACACACATTGTACATCCCATAGCACACACATTGTACATCCCATAGCACACACACATTGTACATCCCATAGCACACATTGTACATCCCATAGGCCACAGTGGATCCCCAGTAGGCCACAACGGATCCCCCATAGGCCACAACGGATCCCCCATAGGCCACAAGGTCTCTCCCATAGGATATAACGGATCCCCCATAGCACACACTGTACGCCCCATAGGCCACAAGGTCTCTCCCATAGGATATAATGGGTCCCCATAGCACACACTGTACACCCCACAGACCACAATGGATCCCCCATAGACCACAATGGATCCCCCATAGACCACAGCGGATCCCCATAGACCACAGCGGATCCCCATAGACCACAGCGGATCCCCACAGACCACAAGGGATCCCCACAGACCACAAGGGATCCCCCATAGACCACAGCGGATCCCCATAGACCACAGCGGATCCCCATAGACCACAGTGGATCCCCATAGACCACAACGGATCCCCCATAGGATACACTGTACACCCCATAGGATATAATGGATCCTCATAGCACACACTGTACACTCCATAGACCACAGTGGATCCCCCATAGGATATAATGGATCTCCCATAGGATACATTGGATCCCCCATAGCACACACTGTACGCCCCATAGGATACATTGGATCCCCCATAGCACACACTGTACGCCCCATAGGATACATTGGATCCCCCATAGCACACACTGTACGCCCCATAGGATACATTGGATCCCCCATAGCACACACTGTACGCCCCATAGGATACATTGGATCCCCATAGCACACACTGTACACCCCATAGGATATAATGGATCCTCATAGCACACACTGTACACCCCATAGGATATAATGGATCCTCATAGCACACACTGTACACCCCATAGGATATAATGGATCCCCATAGCACACACTGTACGCCCCATAGGATATAATGGATCCCCATAGCACACACTGTACACCCCATAGGATATAATGGATCCCCCATAGCACACACTGTACACCCCATAGACCCCAATGGATCCCCATAGCACACACTGTACACCCCATAGGATATAATGGATCCCCATAGCACACACTGTACACCCCATAGGATATAATGGATTCCCATAGCACACACTGTACACCCCATAGGATATAATGGATCCCCATAGCACACACTGTACACCCCATAGGATATAATGGATCCCCATAGCACACACTGTACGCCCCATAGGATACACTGTACACCCCATAGCACACACTGTACACCCCATAGAATATAATGGATCCCCATAGCACACACTGTACACCCCATAGGATATAATGGATCCCCATAGCACACACTGTACACCCCATAGGATATAATGGATCCCCATAGCACACACTGTACACCCCATAGGATATAATGGATCCCCATAGCACACACTGTACACTCCATAGACCACAGTGGATCCCCCATAGGATATAATGGATCTCCCATAGGATACATTGGATCCCCCATAGCACACACTGTACGCCCCATAGGATACATTGGATCCCCCATAGCACACACTGTACGCCCCATAGGCCACAAGGTCTCTCCCATAGGATATAATGGGTCCCCATAGCACACACTGTACACCCCATAGACCACAATGGATCCCCCATAGACCCCAATGGATCCCCCATAGACCACAGCGGATCCCCATAGACCACAATGGATCCCCCATAGACCACAACGGATCCCCCATAGACCACAAGGGATCCCCCATAGGATACACTGTACACCCCATAGGATATAATGGATCCCCATAGCACACACTGTACACCCCATAGGATATAATGGATCCCCATAGCACACACTGTACACCCCATAGGATATAATGGATCCCCATAGCACACACTGTACACCCCATAGGATATAATGGATCCTCATAGCACACACTGTACACCCCATAGGATATAATGGATCCCCATAGCACACACTGTACACCCCATAGGATATAATGGATCCTCATAGCACACACTGTACACCCCATAGACCCCAATGGATCCCCATAGACCCCAATGGATCCCCATAGACCACAGCGGATCCCCCATAGACCACAGCGGATCCCCCATAGGATACACTGTACACCCCATAGGATATAATGGATCCCCCATAGCACACACTGTACGCCCCATAGGCCACAAGGTCTCTCCCATAGGATATAATGGATCCCCATAGCACACACTGTACACCCCATAGACCCCAATGGATCCCCCATAGACCACAGCGGGTCCCCCTCCGGCCTCAGGGTGTCCCCGTCCCTCAGGGCGCGGTTGCCCCGGGCACGTGGAAGCGGAACCCGATGATGTCGGAGCCCCGGAGCAGCGCCGCCTCCTGCCGGCCCAGCGGGGTCCGGAGCCCCTCCACGAGCAGCGCCGCCGCCTCCCGCTCCGCCGCCCCCAGCGTGGCCTCCACGCGGACCCCGCCGCGGAGCCGGAACCGAGCGGGGCGGCCCCGTCCGGCCCCCAGCGCCCGCAGGAACCGGGCCCGGAGCCGCGCCCGCGCCCGCTGCGCCTCCGCCTCCGCCGCCTCCTCCTCCGGACGAGGTCCGCGGCGGGACTCGAACCCGCGGCTCCGCCCGTCCGGGCCCCGCGGCAGCCGCAGCACCGGCACCGGCACCGGCTCCGCGTCCTCGGGCGGGCTCATGGGGACTGCGGGGGCAGCGCGGGGAGAGGCAGCCCCGGGCATCGGCACCTGTGGACAGAGCAAGGCCACATAGATAGCACATGGCCCCATAGACATCTATGGACAGAGCACGGCCCCATAGATAGCACATGGCCCCATAGACACCTATGGACAGAGCACAGCCCCATAGATAGCACATGGCCCCATAGACATCTATGGACAGAGCACGGCCCCATAGATAGCACATGGCCCCATAGGCACCTATGGACAGAGCACGGCCCCATAGACATCTATGGACAGAGCACGGCCCCATAGACATCTATGGACAGAGCACAGCCCCATAGATAGCACATGGCCCCATAGGCACCTATGGACAGAGCACGGCCCCATAGACATCTATGGACAGAGCACGGCCCCATAGACATCTATGGACAGAGCACAGCCCCATAGATAGCACACAGCCCCATAGGCACCTATGGACAGAGCACAGCCCCATAGATAGCACATGGCCCCATAGATAGCACACAGCCCCATAGGCACCTATGGACAGAGCACAGCCCCATAGATAGCACATGGCCCCATAGACATCTATGGACAGAGCACAGCCCCATAGATAGCACATGGCCCCATAGATAGCACACAGCCCCATAGGCACCTATGGACAGAGCACAGCCCCATAGATAGCACATGGCCCCATAGATAGCACACAGCCCCATAGGCACCTATGGACAGAGCACAGCCCCATAGATAGCACATGGCCCCATAGACATCTATGGACAGAGCACAGCCCCATAGATAGCACATGGCCCCATAGATAGCACACAGCCCCATAGGCACCTATGGACAGAGCACAGCCCCATAGATAGCACATGGCCCCATAGACATCTATGGACAGAGCACAGCCCCATAGATAGCACATGGCCCCATAGACATCTATGGACAGAGCACAGCCCCATAGATAGCACATGGCCCCATAGGCACCTATGGACAGAGCACAGCCCCATAGATAGCACATGGCCCCATAGGCACCTATGGACAGAGCACAGCCCCATAGACATCTATGGACAGAGCACAGCCCCATAGATAGCACATGGCCCCATAGGCACCTATGGACAGAGCACGGCCCCATAGATAGCACATGGCCCCATAGGCACCTATGGACAGAGCACGGCCCCATAGACATCTATGGACAGAGCACAGCCCCATAGATAGCACATGGCCCCATAGACATCTATGGACAGAGCACGGCCCCATAGATAGCACATGGCCCCATAGGCACCTATGGACAGAGCACAGCCCCATAGACATCTATGGACAGAGCAAGGCCACATAGATAGCACATGGCCCCATAGGCACCTATGGACAGAGCACGGCCCCATAGGCATCTATGGACAGAGCACAGCCCCATAGATAGCACATGGCCCCATAGATAGCACATGGCCCCATAGATAGCACATGTCCCCATAGACATCTATGGACAGAGCACAGCCCCATAGATAGCACATGTCCCCATAGACATCTATGGACAGCACACAGCCCCATAGACATCTATGGACAGAGCACAGCCCCATAGATAGCACACAGCCCCATAGGCACCTATGGACAGAGCACAGCCCCATAGATAGCTATGGACAGAGCACGGCCACATAGATAGCACACAGCCCCATAGGCACCTATGGACAGAGCACAGCCCCATAGACATCTATAGACAGAGCACAGCCCCATAGATAGCACACAGCCCCATAGGCACCTATGGACAGAGCACGGCCCCATAGACACCCAGAGACAGCACACAGCCCCATAGACATCTACAGACACCTATAGATAGGGCACAGCCTCATAGACACCTATAGGGCAGAGCCTACATGGGGACTCCATGGTTACACCCCATTAAAAGATCCCCCTACAGCCCCTCCCCAACCCCTTCACTGCCCCACATCCGCACCCTTCACTGCCCCACATCTGCACCCTTCACTGCCCCACATCCGCACCCTTCACTGCCCCACATCTGCACCCTTCACTGCCCCACATCTGCACCCTTCACTGCCCCACATCTGCACCCTTCACTGCCCCACATAGGACCCCCCCCCCCAAAGACGCCCCATAGCCCCACGGTGCCTCCAAGCCCCTTTCACAGCCCCACATCTGCCCCCCTCAACCCCTTCGTTGCCCCACACGCCCCCCCCCCCCCCATAGAACCCCCCCAGGCCCACGGTGCCCCCCAAGTGCCCCTGAGCCCCGCACTGCCCCACATGCCCCCCCCCCCTCCCATTAGGCCCAGGGTGTCCCCAAGGGCCCCCACAGGCCCACAACCCTCCAAGACCTCCCATAGACCTCCCATAGACCCACGGTGCCCCCCAAGTGCCCCCCAAGTGCCCCCAGCCCCACACGGGCCCTGCCCCGGTACCTCCGCTCCGCTCCGGCTCTACCCCCGTTCCCTCCGCCGCAGATTCGCCACGGGACGTTCGTCACCGCAGATTCAACACCGCAGATTCAACACCGCAGATTCAACACCGCAGATTCAACACCGCAGATTCAACACCGCAGATTCGCCACCGCAGATTCAACACCGCAGATTCGTCACCGCAGATTCAACACCGTAGATTCGCCACCGCAGATTCAACACCGCAGATTCAACACCGCAGATTCAACACCGCAGATTCGCCACCGCAGATTCGCCACCGCAGATTCAACACCGCAGATTTAACACCGCAGATTCAACACCGCAGATTCGCCGCCGCAGATTCGCCACGGCAGATTCAACACCGCAGATTCGCCACCGCAGATTCGCCACCCTCGGTCCCGTGTCGAATCTGCGGGCGCGGCGGGCGCGGGGCGCTGGGCGCGGAGCGGCTCCGCCATGGAGCAGGCCCCGGGGCAGGCCCCGGAGCCCCGCGGAGCCCAGGCCGAGGACGGGCGGCTCCGGGCCGGGGCCAAGCGCGTCACGTTCCCGTCGGACGAGGACATCGTGTCCGGGGCCGTGGAGCCCAAGGACCCCTGGAGGCACGGTACGGGGGGGGGGGTGCGGGGAGCGGGTGGGAACGGGGCTGTATTGAGGGTAACGGGGTTGTATTGGGGGTAACGGGGCTGCAGTGGGGGTAACGGGGTTGTATTGGGGGTAACGGGGCTGTATTGGGGGTAACGGGGTTGTGTTGGGGGTAACGGGGCTGCAGTGGGGGTAACGGGGTTGTATTGGGGGTAACGGGGCTGTATTGGGGGTAACGGGGTTGTATTGGGGGTAACGGGGTTGTATTGGGGGTAACGGGGTTGTGTTGGGGGTAACGGGGTTGTATTGGGGGTAATGGGGCTGTATTGGGGGTAACGGGGTTGTATTGGGGGTAACGGGGCTGTATTGGGGGTAACGGGGCTGCAGTGGGGGTAACGGGGCTGTATTGGGGGTAACGGAGTTGTATGGGGGGTAACGGGGCTGTATTGGGGGTAACGGGGCTGCAGTGGGGGTAACGGGGTTGTATTGGGGGTAATGGGGCTGTATTGGGGGTAACGGGGTTGTATTGGGGGTAATGGGGCTGTATTGGGGTAACGGGGTTGTGTTGGGGGTAATGGGGCTGCAGTGGGGGTAACGGGGCTGTATTAGGGGTAACGGGGTTCCATTGATGGTAACGGGGCTGCATTGATGGTAATGGGGCTGCATTGATGGTAGCAGGGTTCCATTGATGGTAATGGGGCTGTATTTGGGTTAACGGGGCTGTATTGGGGGTAACAGGGTGCCATTGGGTGTAATGGGGTTCCATTGATGGTAACGGGGCTGCATTGAGGGTAACGGGGTTGCACTGGTGGTAATGGGGCTGCACTGGGGGTAACGGGGCTGCACTGGGGGTAATGGGGCTGTATTGATGGTAACAGGGCTCCATTGATGGTAACGGGGCTGCAGTGGGAGTAACGGGGCTGCATTGGGGGTAACAGGGCTGCACTGGGGGTAATGGGGCTGCCTTGAGGGTAACGGGGTTTCATTGATGGTAACGGGGCTGCATTGGGGTTAACAGGGCTGTATTGGGGGTAATGGGGCTGCATTGATGGTTACAGGGCTGCACTGGGGGTAACGGGGCTGTATTGGGGGTAACAGGGTTCCATTGATGGTAACGGGGTTGCACTGATGGTAACAGGGCTGCAATGGGGGTAACGGGGCTGCATTGGGGGTAACGGGGTGCCATTGGGGGTTATGGGGCTGCATTGGGGGTAACGGGGCTGCACTGGGGGTAATGGGGCTGCATTGATGGTAACGGGGCTGCAATGGGAGTAACGGGGCTGCATTGGGGGTAACAGGGCTGCACTGGGGGTAATGGGGCTGCATTGATGGTTACAGGGCTGCACTGGGGGTAACGGGGCTGTTTTGGGGGTAACAGGGTTCCATTGGTGGTAATGGGGTTCCATTGATGGTAACAGGGCTGCAATGGAGATAATGGGGCTGCATTGCTGGTAACAGGGTTCCATTGATGGTAATGGGGCTGCAATGGGGGTAACAGGGTTCCATTGCTGGTAACAGGGCTGCAATGGGGGTAATGGGGCTGCATTGCTGGTAATGGGGTTCCATTGCTGGTAACAGGTCCGCAGTGGGGGTAATGGGGCTGCATTGCTGGTAACGGGGTTCCATTGATGATAACAGGGCTGCAATGGGCATAATGGGGCTGCATTGCTGGTAACGGGGTTCCATTGCTGGTAACAGGTCCGCAGTGGGGGTAATGGGGCTGCATTGCTGGTAACGGGGTTCCATTGATGATAACAGGGCTGCAATGGGGATAATGGGGCTGCATTGCTGGTAACGGGGTTCCATTGCTGGTAACAGGTCCGCAGTGGGGGTAATGGGGCTGCATTGCTGGTAACGGGGTTCCATTGATGATAACAGGGCTGCAATGGGGATAATGGGGCTGCATTGCTGGTAACGGGGTTCCATTGCTGGTAACAGGTCCGCAATGGGGGTAATGGGGCTGCATTGCTGGTAACGGGGTTCCGTTGATGGTAACAGGGCTGCAATGGAGATAATGGGGCTGCATTGCTGGTAACGGGGTTCCGTTGATGGTATCGGGGCTGCATTGCTGGTAATGGGGTTCCGTTGCCGGTGATGGGATCTGGAATGAGGGCAGAATCCCGTGTTCCCAGTGTCCTCCATTGCTCCTTCCCATTGGCTTCAGGAGGCTTTGGGTCCTCCTCATCCCAACATTTGACCCCACAAGGGCTGGGAATAGGGCCGGGGGGGGGGCAAGGTTTGCTGGGGAGGCTTTGGAGCACCGGGAACGCCGCTGGATGGCAGTCGGGATCATGGGGACATCCTCCATGGGGCAGGTTCCTCCTTGGGCACTGCCGGGGATGGAGCATCCAACCCTTCCCCATTCATCCCACTGGGAAGGGCTTCCCGGTATCCCGCTCCTTTGCTGCTTGCTCTGGGGGGGGTTGGAGCTATTCCCACCTTTCCCCCCCCTCCTGGAGCTGCACCGGGGCTCAGGGATGCGGTGTTGGGTTCCATCCCTCCTCCTCCATGAATTATTCCTGCCTTGGATTCCTCATCTCCAGGCTCAGGTTCCAGGCTCCAACCTCCCTCTTGGCTCCTGCCCTTCAGCTGCTCCCTTATCCCTACCCGGGATGTGCTGGCATTAACCCGGGCATTCCCAGCTTGGTTTCCAGTGTTTACCTCAGCCAAGGGGGGATCTGGGATAGGGTGGTGCTGGGAAGAGGGAAGATGTATGGCCGGGAGCTGCTGCCATCCTCCTCAGTCAGCTTCCCTGCAGTGTGTCCTATGGGAGCTTCCCATTGCATCCTATGGGAGCTCCCCACTGTGTCCTATGGGAGCTTCCCACTGTGTCCTATGGGAGCTCCCCACTGTGTCCTATGGGAGCTCCCCACTGTGTCCTATGGGAGCTCCCCATTGTGTCCTATGGGAGCTCCCCATTGTGTCCTATGGGAGCTCCCCATTGTGTCCTATGGGAGCTCCCCATTGTGTCCTATGGGAGCTCCCCATTGCATCCTATGGGAGCTTCCCATTGTGTCCTATGGGAGCTTCCCATTGTGTCCTATGGGAGCTCCCCACTGTGTCCTATGGGAGCTCCCCATTGCGTCCTATGGGAGCTTCCCATTGTGTCCTATGGGAGCTTCCCATTGCATCCTATGGGAGCTTCCCACTGTGTCCTATGGGAGCTCCCCATTGTGTCCTATGGGAGCTCCCCGTTGTGTCCTATGGGAGCTCCCCGTTGTGTCCTATGGGAGCTCCCCACTGTGTCCTATGGGAGCTCCCCATTGCGTCCTATGGGAGCTTCCCATTGCGTCCTATGGGAGCTTCCCATTGCATCCTATGGGAGCTTCCCACTGTGTCCTATGGGAGCTCCCCGTTGTGTCCTATGGGAGCTCCCCACTGTGTCCTATGGGAGCTCCCCGTTGTGTCCTATGGGAGCTCCCCGTTGTGTCCTATGGGAGCTTCCCATTGTGTCCTATGGGAGCTCCCTGTTGTGTCCTATGGGAGCTTCCCATTGTGTCCTATGGGAGCTCCCCACTGTGTCCTATGGGAGCTCCCCGTTGTGTCCTATGGGAGCTCCCCATTGTGTCCTATGGGAGCTTCCCATTGTGTCCTATGGGAGCTTCCCATTGTGTCCTATGGGAGCTCCCCATTGTGTCCTATGGGAGCTCCCCACTGTGTCCTATGGGAGCTCCCCATTGCATCCTATGGGAGCTCCACTGTGTCCTATGGGAACTTCCCAGTGTGTCCTATGGGAGCTCCCCATTGTGTCCTATGGGAGCTCCGCACTGTGTCCTATGGGAGCTCCCCACTGTGTCCTATGGGAGCAGCAGGGCCAAGGGGGGGACCCTCCTGGAGCACTGGGGCCAGGTCTGGGGTCGCCAACATCAGGAGACGTGGAGCGGGGCTTCGGACACGGGAGGGATGGGATGGGATGGGATGGGATGGGATGGAAGAGGTGGATGGGCTCTTGGGATGAAGCTCTTCCCATGAGGGTGGTGGGACACTGGCATGGGTTGGGTGCTCCATCACCATCAAGGGCCCTTGGTTGGGCCTGGCTGAGCTTTAAGGTCTTCTCCAACCCAACCCTGTCGTGATTCCAAGGGCTTTAGGAGCGAATCCAGGGGTCCTGATCCTTCTTCCCGCTGGAATCCCAGTGATGCCGGTGGGAAGTGGGCCCGGGATGGGCCAGAGCAGCGCAAATCCCATCCTCCAGCAGAAGAGGTGGAGAGAGCTTCCCCCAGGAGAGGGCACCAGAGCCTGTGTGGTGCTGGAGCTCCTTTGGGACAGGGAATCCTTCAGCTGGGACCTCCTGGAGATGCTCATTCCCATGGGAATAGCGCTGACCCTCGGCTCCCGAGCACGCTTGGTTTGCGGGAGGAAAGCCGATGGGATCAGGGAACTTTGCTGCTGTTGGCGTGTTTCCCCCCTTCAGCTCCTAGGGAATCATATCCCGTGTCAGGGAAGCATGGAAGAGTCAACCAGGTTGGGAAAACCCTTCAGGCTCAATCCCAGCCTTCCCCCATTCCCGTGTCCCCCGGGCTCTCAGCAGGGAGCGGGTGGAATCCCGGTGGTTTTCCATCCCTCTCCGGGATCATATGGCGCAATCCATGGGGATGGCAGGACGAGGAGGGGCTGGGGCTGTTTGTGCTTGGCCGGGTGAGCTTCCTTGGGGAGCTGGTTCCTCCTGCTCCGCTTCCCACCGGGAATAGCTGCAGTGTTTGTGTGGGGCCAAGGCGAAGCGGGCATCGCCGCCCTCAGCCCACAGCATCCGGAGCAGCGGCCTCAGCCCGCAGTGCGGAAGGGCAGGAGCTTCCCGATGGGAATTGCAGCTCAACCCCTTGGGGACACGGGGAATGGCTGGAGATGGGATTCAGGGAGGAAGCTCTCCCCTCGGAGCCCGTTGGGATGCTGGGATGAGCGGAGAAGGTTTGGTTCCACGGGGCTTGGAGCAACGTGGGCTCCGCACCCTTCCCATGGAACTTTAGGGTGCTTCCCAGCCCCCGTCATTCCATGATTCCATGCTTTCCTGGCCTGTGTTCCAGGAGGAACGCATCTGACGTGATCTCTTATCCCACGGCGCTTCCCAAAAGCCTTCCTGCTCCTCAGGGAGCCAGAGCACCCTTGGAAGAGCTGGGTTGGCTTTTCCAGCCCCATTCCTGCCCAAAGAAACCGGGACTTGCTCCCATCCGTGTCCTTCGTGTTGGAGCAGGCAAATCCCTGTCCTCTCCTTGCCTGGGTGCAGATCCCGGTGGATAACAGGGATTCCCATGGTGCAGTGTGGGAAGCTCATCCCTTCCCCGTGTCCTTGCAGCCCAGAACGTGACGGTGGAGGAAATCCTGAGTGCCTACAAGCAGGCCTGCCAGAAGCTCAACTGCAAGCAGATCCCCAAGCTCCTGAAGCAGATCCAGGTAGAGCTGGGGCTCAACCCCCCCATTCCCAACGGGAATCCGGGCTGAAGTCCCCGCTCTGCCCCCCCCCCCCCATGGGGTTAACACAAACCCGATGGGATGCTCCAAGCTCTTCCCTTGTCCCTGCTCTTCCCTCTGCAGGAGTTCAAGGAGCTGGCTCCCAGGATAGACTGCTTGGATCTCAAAGGTGAGGCCTTGCTCCGTCCATCCCCATGGACCTGCGTCCTCTTCCTGGACCATTCCCGGCTGGAATTGTGCTCCCAGTCGGGGCTCTCGTAGCCTTAATCCCAGAAGAGGGAATTCCAGGCTGAGGGATCCTCCAGCCTTCCAGCAGGATCCTCATCCCACAACAGCCCCTTTGGCACATAGGGATAAGCAGGAGCCCATTAGCCCCACGCTTTTGGTCTTGAAGCTCCAGTAGGAAAACTGGGAATGGTTCCCTACAGCCACCACTGGCTCCTATGGAGCATCTCCGGTAGCTCCAGCGAGGAGAGGAATTGCATTGCCCTCCCTTCCCCACAAGGGATGTCTCCTGCAGGGAATAACTTGGGAATGCCCCATATGGGGGTCGTTGGGGAGGGGATGGGGGGGGGAATCCCCCTCCCCACGGCTCCTCCCGGAGCTCATCCCACTTTTCCCAGGGGAGAAGCTGGATTACAAGGCCTGCGAGGCGCTGGAGGAGATCTTCAAGCGGGTCCAGTTCAAGATCGTGGACCTGGAGCAGACGAGCCTGGATGAGGACGTGAGTGACCTGAGTTCCCCCCCTCCCCTCCTCTGACTCCTGTGCTCGATCCAATGGGAAGTGGGGCAAACGGGAATGCTGCCCGTGCTCAGCTCCATAGGGATTCGTTGTGCCTCCGGTGCCAGAGGAGCCCTGGGACCTTTCCCAGGCCCAAATCCTGCTGTGCTGCTCCCAAAGCCTGCTGTAAGCCCTGGGTTGCACCTTTGGTTTGGAGCCCCCTTGGATGCTTCCTTGGCCTGGGAAGGGCTGGCAAATCCCCCCCGGAGCAACCAGCCAACGATCCAAAGGCAATCCCATTTGCCTGTATCCTTGGAAGCATCCTTCAAGTCCCTCCATGGCCAGAACCTGGGTGCCCAGGGCTTGGATCCCTTTGCAAGGTGCCACCTCTTGGCTGGCTTCCCCCGTGAAGATGGCTCCAGTGAGAGCCCCGGAGCTATTCCCAGTGCTGGGAACGCCGGGAATGCCCTCCATGGTGGAGGGCAGAGGGGACATGGCCAGGGAGGGGAATCGAACGCGTGGGCTTTGCTGTGGGGCTGCAGGGCTCCATGGGGCCGGGAGAGGCATCCGGAGGAGCCGTTTTTCCCCCCCCTTTCCCAAGCAATTCCCAAGGTTTTTCCCTGTGCCCATAGGGAGCCTCGGCGCTGTTTGACATGATCGAGTACTACGAGTCGGCCACGCACCTCAACATCTCCTTCAACAAGCACATCGGCACCCGCGGCTGGCAGGCGGCCGCGCACATGATGCGGAAGGTGGGTGCTCCCAGCACCCATGGGTGCCCTGCATCCCTCGGGATTGGGTTCGTGCGGCTCTGTTCCCGAGGCACGGGGCCGGGGCGAGCTGGAGGGCAGGGAGGAACATCAGCCTTGCCGCATGGCAACGGGGTGGGAAGGAGCTGGAGGTTGATCCCAACCTTCCGTGGTGGAGCAGCCAAACTGGGAGCATCCGTAGGGATGGAGCAGCCAAACTGGGAGCATCCTTAGGGATGGAGCAGCCAAACTGGGAGCATCCGTAGGGATGGAGCAGCCAAACTGGGAGCATCCTTAGGGATGGAGCAGCCAAACCGGGAGCATCCTTAGGGATGGAGCAGCCAAACTGGGAGCATCCTTAGGGATGGAGCAGCCAAACCGGGAGCATCCTTAGGGATGGAGTAGCCAAACTGGGAGCATCCGTAGGGATGGAGCAGCCAAACTGGGAGCATCCTTAGGGATGGAGCAGCCAAACTGGGAGCATCCGTAGGGATGGAGCAGCCAAACTGGGAGCATCCTTAGGGATGGAGCAGCCAAACCGGGAGCATCCTTAGGGATGGAGCAGCCAAACCGGGAGCATCCGTAGGGATGGAGCAGCCAAACTGGGAGCATCCTTAGGGATGGAGCAGCCAAACTGGGAGCATGCATAGGGATGGAGCAGCCAAACCGGGAGCATCCGTAGGGATGGAGCAGCCAAACTGGGAGCATCTGTAGGGATGGAGCAGCCAAACTGGGAGCATCCGTAGGGATGGAGCAGCCAAACTGGGAGCATCCTTAGGGATGGAGCAGCCAAACTGGGAGCATCCTTAGGGATGGAGCAGCCAAACTGGGAGCATCCGTAGGGATGGAGCAGCCAAACCGGGAGCATCCTTAGGGATGGAGCAGCCAAACTGGGAGCATCCTTAGGGATGGAGCAGCCAAACCGGGAGCATCCTTAGGGATGGAGCAGCCAAACTGGGAGCATCGTTAGGGATGGAGCAGCCAAACTGGGAGCATCCTTAGGGATGGAGCAGCCAAACCGGGAGCATCCTTAGGGATGGACCAGCCAAACCGGGAGCATCCATAGGGATGGAGCAGCCAAACCGGGAGCATCCATAGGGATGGAGCAGCCAAACTGGGAGCATCCTTAGGGATGGAGCAGCCAAACTGGGAGCATCCATAGGGATGGAGCAGCCAAACCGGGAGCATCCTTAGGGATGGAGCAGCCAAACTGGGAGCATCCTTAGGGATGGAGCAGCCAAACTGGGAGCATCCTTAGGGATGGAGCAGCCAAACCTTCTCCCTCCAACCCATGCCAGTGTGCCAGCAGCCTCGTGGTGAGGCTCTTCCTCCCCAGACCCCATCTCAATCCTCCCCTCTTATCAGGTCAAAGCCATTATCCCATCCCTCCATCCCATGTCTCCTAGAGCCCCCCATAGGCGGCCCCACGGGCCGGGATAGGGGTTGGGATATGGGTTGGGAAGGCCTTGGCTGTGGAGTGGAGCCCATGGAAGCACCGATCCCAGCCTCTGGAGCCGGGTGCTCATTATCCTCCCACCGGATGGGCACTGTTGGGCTTTGCCTCATTGACCTCATTGTGGAGCTGAGCTGGAGCCAAGGAGGAGGAGGAGGCAGCTCAGGGTGAGGCAGCAACCACCCTCGCTCCGCAATTATCCCTCGGGATGCAGGATGGGGCTGAGCTGGGATCTGCAGGGCCCAGCCCATGGCTTGCAGGAGCCAAAGGCGCTGCCGGAGCCCCTCGTGGTGCTTCAGACCCAGTTGTGGGGTGAAGGAGCCGGGGACTCCCTTGGGAGGCTGCAGCCCTGGGATGGGTTGGGATAGGAGCTTCCCATCATCCGGATCCGACCCACAGGGATGCCTTCCATAGGGCAGCTGGCTCCAAACCTGTGTCCCAGAGTGAAGAACTTCCCCGTGTCCAACCTGAGCTTCCCCTGGGGCATCCCCCCTCTCAAATCCCATTGAGTTTGGGGCCGTTAAGCTCTGCAAGGCTGGGACAGAGCTGGTTCTCCGGGTGGGATTGCCCGGAGAGGGCTTCTCGGAGCAGCTCCTCCTGCTCCCTCCGATGGCTGCAGTGCAGGAGCCCGGCGCCCGGGCTGGGATTTGGCCTGGGTGGCCAATGGGGGTGATTCCCATGGCACGGCGTTCCCTGTTGCCCAGACCAACTGCCTGCAGTACCTGGATGCCCGGAACACGCCGCTCCTGGACCACGCGGCCCCGTTCGTGGCGCGGGCGCTGCGCATCAGCAGCAGCCTCGTGGTGCTGCACCTGGAGAACGCGTCCCTGTCCGGCCGCCCGCTGCTGCTGCTGGGTGAGCCCGGACGGGAGGGGAATGGGGCAAGGGATAATGGGAATGGGGCAAGGGACAGCGGGAATGGGGCAAGGGATAATGGGAATGGGGCAAGGGACAGCGGGAATGGGGCAAGGGATAATGGGAATGGGGCAAGGGACAGCGGGAATGGGGCAAAGGAGAGCGGGAATGGGGCAAGGGATAATGGGAATGGGGCAAAGGAGAGCGGGAATGTGGCAAGGGATAATGGGAATGGGGCAAAGGACAGCGGGAATGGGGCAAAGGATAGTGGGAATGGGGCACCAGGATAATGGGAATGGGGCAAAGGAGAGCGGGAATGGGGCAAGGGATAATGGGAATGGGGCAAAGGAGAGCGGGAATGGGGCAAAGGATAGTGGGAATGGGGCACCAGGATAATGGGAATGGGGCAAAGGAGAGGGGGAGTGGGGCAAAGGATAGCAGGAATGGGGCAAAGGATAGCGGGAATGGGGCACCGGGAGAGGGGGAATGGGGCAAAGGATAGAGGGAATGTGGCAAAGGATAATGGGAATGGGGCACAGGCAAGGGGGAATGGGGCACTGGGATAGAGGGAATGTGGCAAAGGATAGTGGGAATGGGGCACTGGGATAGCAGGAATGGGGCAAAGGAGAGCAGGAATGGGGCAAGGGATAATGGGAATGGGGCACTGGGAGAGGGGGAATGGGGCATTGGGATAGAGGGAATGGGGCACCGGAAGAGAGGGAATGGGGCACAGGATAGTGGGAATGGGGCACTGGGAGAGAGGGAATGGGGCACTGGGAGAGAGGGAATGGGGCATTGAGATAGAGGGAATGGGGCAAAGGATAGTGGGAATGGGGCACTGGGATAGCAGGAATGGGGCACAGGATAGTGGGAATGGGGCACTGGGATAGCGGGAATGGGGCACAGGATAGTGGGAATGGGGCATCGGGATAGCGGGAATGGGGCAAAGGATAGTGGGAATGGGGCACTGGGAGAGGGGGAATGGGGCACTGGGATAGCGGGAATGGGGCACAGGATAGTGGGAATGGGGCACTGGGAGAGGGGGAATGGGGCACTGGGATAGCAGGAATGGGGCACTGGGATAGCAGGAATGGGGCACAGGATAGTGGGAATGGGGCACAGGATAGCTGGAATGGGGCACTGGGATAGCAGGATTGTGACACTTGCAGAGTGGGAGTGGGGCACAGGATAGCAGGAATGGGGCACAGGATAGTGGGAATGGGGCACCGGGAGAGAGGGAATGGGGCACTGGGAGAGGGGGAATGGGGCATCGGATAGCGGGAATGGGGCACCAGGATAATGGGAATGGGGCACTGGGATAGCGGGAATGGGGCACAGGATAGCAGGAATGGGGCACAGGATAGCGGGAATGGGGCACCAGGAGAGGGGGAATGGGGCACAGGATATTCGGAATGGGGCACCGGGATAGGGGGAATGTCCCACTGGGATAGTGGGAATGTGCCATCGGGATAGTGGGAGTGTGACACGGGATAGTGGGAATGTCCCACTGGGATTGCAAGAGTCCCATCCCTGTGCCCTGCATCCCACTGGGATACTGGGAGAGACTCATCCCAGGCCCCACATCCCACTGGGATACTGGGTGAGCCCATCCCCATGTCCCACATCCCATGGGATACTGGGAGAGTCCATCCCCATGTCCCACATCCCACCGGGATACTGGGAGAGTCCCATCCCTGTGTCCCACATCCCATGGGATACTGGGAGAGTCCATCCCCATGTCCCACATCCCATGGGATACTGGGTGAGTCCATCCCCATGTCCCACATCCCACCGGGATACTGGGAGAGTCCATCCCCATGTCCCACATCCCATGGGATACTGAGAGAGTCCCATCCCTGTGTCCCCCATCCCATGGGATACTGGGTGAGCCCATCCCTGTGTCCCCCATCCCATGGGATACTGGGTGAGCCCATCCCCATGTCCCACATCCCATGGGATACTGGGTGAGTCCCATCCCTGTGTCCCCCATCCCATGGGATACTGGGTGAGTCCCATCCCTGTGTCCCCCATCCCATGGGATACTGGGTGAGTCCATCCCCATGTCCCCCATCCCATGGGATACTGGGTGAGTCCATCCCCATGTCCCACATCCCACCGGGATACTGGGAGAGTCCATCCCCATGTCCCACATCCCATGGGATACTGAGAGAGTCCCATCCCTGTGTCCCACATCCCATGGGATACTGAGAGAGTCCCATCCCTGTGTCCCACATCCCATGGGATACTGGGTGAGTCCCATCCCTGTGTCCCCCATCCCATGGGATACTGGGTGAGTCCATCCCCATGTCCCACATCCCATGGGATACTGGGTGAGTCCCATCCCTGTGTCCCCCATCCCATGGGATACTGCTGCAGGAGGGAGGTTGGATGCTGCTGTGGGGCTGCCCTACTCCCACTCCTGTTCCTGGGCAGTTGTTATCCCATGGATCCGGGATACATCAGAGCAGGATGGAGCTAATGGCAGGGTTGGGATAACAGGGACGAGCTCTGCCCAGGCAGCATGTAGCACCTTATTCCAGGTGGGAATAACTCAGGGAATCACGGAAGCAGCTAAGTTGGAAAAGACCTTCAAGCTCAAGTCCAGCCTTGTCAGCAAGGGCCTTGTCTCCATGGGCAGGCAACGGGAAAGGGGTGGAATCCCTTCCAGGGATGTGATTCCATCATTCCAGCCTCTCCCAATGCCTTTTGGGGAGGAAATGATTCCCAATATCCCCCTGAAACCTCCCCGGAGCACCTCGAGGCCGTTCCCTCTCTGTCTCCAGACAGGAGCCGGGGCGCCCCTTCCCCACAAAGGGATCCCGGCCCTTGGGGATGCCCATGTGGGAATTCCATGTGGGAATTCCCTGCCTGTGGGGGTTTTGAGGTGCCCTTTTCCACAGCCACGGCGCTGAAGATGAACATGAACCTCCGGGAGCTCTACCTGGCCGACAACAAGCTCAACGGGCTGCAGGACTCGGCCCAGCTGGGCAACCTGCTCAAGTTCAACTGCTCCATCCACATCCTGGACCTGCGCAACAACCACATCCTGGACTCGGGTGAGGGGGCCTCATCCCCGCCCCTGCATCCCTCGGGAATCGCATCCCGTGGGGCTGAGAGACACCCCGGGGGGCTGGGTGTGGATGCTGGGGGGGGGGACCCCAACTGAAGGTGGAAAGGTGGATGTGCCGGCTTTGCCAGCAGGAGGGATGTGGGAAGGGGGTGGAATGGGGGGATATGGAGAGGGGGGGCTGCCAGTGTGATGGTGCCATGGTGTTCCCATAGGAATGATGTGGGAAGGGGGGAACACGATGGGGGGTGCTGCCAGTGTGATGGTGCCATGGTGTTCCCATAGGAATGATGTGGGAATGGGGGGATATGGGGGGGGGGCTGCCAGTGTGATGGTGCCGTGGTGTTCCCATAGGAATGATGTGGGAATGGGGGGATATGGAGAGGGGGGGCTGCCAGTGTGATGGTGCCATGGTGTTCCCACAGGAATGATGTGGGAATGAGGGGATATGGGGGGGGGGGGCTGCCAGTGTGATGGTGCCGTGGTGTTCCCATAGGAATGATGTGGGAATGGGGGGATATGGTGGGGGGGGGCTGCCAGTGTGATGGTGCCATGGTGTTCCCATAGGAATGATGTGGGAATTCGGGGACACAGAGGGAGGTGCTGCCAGCATGATGGTGCCATGGTGTTCCCATAGGAATGATGTGGGAATGGGGGGGACAGGATGGGGGGTGCTGCCAGTGTGATGGTGCCATGGTGTTCCCATGGGAATGATGTAGGAATGGGGGGATATGGTGGGGGGGGGCTGCCAGTGTGATGGTGCCGTGGTGTTCCCATAGGAATGATGCAGGAAGGGGTTGGAATGGGGGGACAGGATGGGGGTGCTGCCAGTGTGATGGTGCCATGGTGTTCCCATAGGAATGATGTGGGAAGGGGGGAACACGATGGGGGGTGCTGCCAGTGTGATGGTGCCGTGGTGTTCCCATAGGAATGATGCAGGAAGGGGTTGGAATGGGGGGACAGGATGGGGGTGCTGCCAGTGTGATGGTGCCATGGTGTTCCCATAGGAATGATGTGGGAATTGGGGGACACAGAGGGAGGTGCTGCCAGCATGATGTTGCCATGGTGTTCCCATAGGAATGATGCAGGAAGGGGGGGACACGTTGGGGGTGCTCCCAGCATGATGGTGCCATGGTGTTCCCATAGGAATGATGCAGGAAGGGGGGGACACATTGGGGGTGCTCCCAGCGTGCCGGTGCCCTGTTTTTCCCCATCCTCCATCCCACGGGATGCGCGGAACCGCGGTGAGAACCAGCAGCATCCCTTTGGGAAGCCACGCTGATCCCGGGGGCTCTTTTCCAGGCCTGGCCTACATCTGCGAGGGGCTGAAGGAGCAGCGGAAGGGCTTGCTCACCCTGGTGCTGTGGAACAACCAGCTGACCCACGCCGGCATGGCCTACCTGGGAATGACGCTGGTGAGCGCCTTCGGAACGCCGGGAAGCGCCCCATCCCCATTGGAGACCCTGCTCCTTGTGTGCCTCCCCCCCACCCCACACCGCTGTGGGTGCACACAGGGCCTATGGGTTAACCCCACCTGGACCCCATGCTCTGGAACCGCCCCCACAGCCTCACACGCAGAGCTTGGAGACCCTCAACCTGGGCCACAATCCCATCGGGAACGAAGGCGTCCGCAACCTAAAGAACGGGCTCATCGGGAACCGCTCCGTGCTCCGCCTCGGCCTGGCCTCCACCAAGCTCACGTGTGAAGGTGGGGGCAGGCTGAGGAGCTCCGGGGCTCATGGGGTGGGGGGAAAGGAGAAGGTTGGGGGGCTCCATCCCCGGCGGTGCTCAAGGAGGAGGGGGTTGCCCCATGGAAGGTGTCCCCCGGGGGTTGGATCTGGGTGATGGCCAAGGCTTCCCAACACAAACCATTCCAGGGGGCCGCGATTGTCCCCACAGCTCCGGGGCCGTGGAGGACCTGACTCCATGCTCCCATCCCATTGAGCTCAGTGGGTCCCAGACCCCATCCCTGCTCCCTCAGCTCCGTGTCCCTGTAGGACCTGACTCCATGCTCCCATCCCATTGATCTCAGTGGGTCCCAGATCCCATCCCTGCTCCCTCAGCTCCGTGTTCCCGCAGGAGCCGTGGCCGTGGCCGAGTTCATCGCCGAGAGCCCCCGGCTGCTCCGCCTGGACCTGCGGGAGAACGACGTCAAGACCGGGGGCCTCATGGCCCTGTCCCTGGCCCTCAAGGTCAACCACTCCCTGCTGCGCCTCGACCTGGACCGCGAGCCCAAGAAGGAGGCGGTGGGTGCCGGGTGCAGTGAATCCCATGGGAATGGCGCGGTGGGGACGGCCTCGGAGGCACGGGAGGATGGGAGGAAGAGGGTGGATCCTGGTGGGGTGCTGAGCGCTGCCGGCGTGGCAGTGGGGTGCTGAGCGCTTCCCATAGAGCATTGGGATGCTGAGTGCTTCCCATAGAGCATTGGGATGCTGAGTGCTTCCCATAGAGCATTGGGATGCTGAGTGCTTCCCATAGAGCATTGGGATGCTGAGTGCTTCCCAAAAAGCATTGGGATGCTGAGTGCTTCCCATGGAGCATTGGGATGCTGAGTGCTTCCCATGGAGCATTGGGATGCTGAGTGCTTCCCATGGAGCATTGGGATGCTGAGTGCTTCCCATAGAGCATTGGGATGCTGAGTGCTTCCCATGGAGCATTGGGGTGCTGAGTGCTTCCCATGGAGCATTGGGATGCTGAGTGCTTCCCATGGAGCATTGGGATGCTGAGTGCTTCCCATAGAGCATTGGGATGCTGAGTGCTTCCCATGGAGCATTGGGATGCTGAGTGCTTCCCATGGAGCATTGGGATGCTGAGTGCTTCCCGAAGAGCATTGGGATGCTGAGTGCTTCCCATGGAGCATTGGGATGCTGAGTGCTTCCCATGGAGCATTGGGATGCTGAGTGCTTCCCATAGAGCATTGGGATGCTGAGTGCTTCCCATGGAGCATTGGGGTGCTGAGTGCTTCCCATGGAGCATTGGGATGCTGAGTGCTTCCCATGGAGCATTGGGATGCTGAGTGCTTCCCATAGAGCATTGGGATGCTGAGTGCTTCCCATGGAGCATTGGGATGCTGAGCGCTTCCCATGGAGCATTGGGATGCTGAGTGCTTCCCATGGAGCATTGGGGTGCTGAGTGCTTCCCATGGAGCATTGGGATGCTGAGTGCTTCCCATAGAGCATTGGGATGCTGAGTGCTTCCCATGGAGCATTGGGATGCTGAGTGCTTCCCATAGAGCATTGGGATGCTGAGTGCTTCCCATGGAGCATTGGGATGCTGAGTGCTTCCCATAGAGCATTGGGATGCTGAGTGCTTCCCATAGAGCATTGGGATGCTGAACACTTCCTGACCCGCCTCAAGTCTGGGGGTCCCTGGTCCATCCCCCTGCTCCCAGCCAGGACCCTTCTGGGATGCGCTGAGCATCCCTTGGGCTGGGAATCCCATCATCCCGGTGCTGATTCCTTCGGGAAGAAGCTCTTGAGGAGCTTGTTTCTTGGACTGCCGAGTTCCGTGGGGAAGCACCAGTGCCACCGTTTGGGGTGGAGGAGGATCCGTTGCGTTCCTGGCTGGAAAAGGACCGCGGATCCCGATATTCCCAGTGATTCCCATCCGTTCCCTTGCAGGTGAAGAGCTTCATTGAGACGCAGAAGGCTCTGCTGGGAGAGATCCAGAACGGCTGCAAGCGCAACTTCATCCTGGCCAAGGAGAAGGAGGAGCAGGAGCAGAAGCTGCAGCAATCGGCTTCCATGGCCGAGATCGCCCCGGCCGAGGCTCTGGAAGCGGCTCCGGCCGAGCCCATCCCGGATGGAAGCCCCGGATCCGCGCGGGATGAGGGGCAGGAAGCGATGGCGGCCGAGAACGGGGACACGGAGCCGGCGGAGGGGGATGAGGGGACGGACTCGGACACGGCCACGGATGAGGATGAGGATGAGGCCGCTGCTCCCTCGGGGAGGAAGGAGCTCCCTGACCCCACCGGCGGTGTCCTCGTGTCGCCAGCCCCGAGCATCCCTGGGGATGCTCCCTCCGGCCCCGGGAACGCCGCGGCTCCCGCTCCATCCCATGGAGCCGAGAGGAGGATTTCGGTGTCGAGCCCAGGCCGGGGCCACAAGGTCTTTGTGGTGACGCGCGTGGAGCCGGGCCCGGAGCGGGATGAGGACGCTGATCCCAGCGGGAATACCGAGCCCCAGCCCTGCTCCAATGGAGCCGTCGCCGAGGCTCCCGCTGGAGCCGAGGCGCTTCCCAACGGGCTGAAGGTGGATTTTGCACGGGCGCTTCCGGAGGCGGCCTCGGAAAACGATGGGAAACTGGGAAGTTGGGGAGCAGAGCACGGTAAGAGCTCCGGAATCCGTGGGGACCCCCATTCCCCAGCGCGCTGCCGGAGCCCGGGATGAGCACGGAGCCGTTCCCTTGCTCCTTTCCCAACGGGATATCCCCGGGGCAGTCATTCCTGGGCAGGTTTTCCCAAGGGAATTCCGAGGCTGGGGTGAGTGGGGAGGTGGCCTTTGAAGTGGTTCCTAATGCTCCTCCGGGAGGAGCCGCACTGGATGCGGTGAATCCTTTGGGAAGCTCGAGGAGCCTTGCTTAGCGCTTGGGATAACGGGCAGCATTCCCTGGAGCACGTTGGATGGGAGAAGGGCTGGGAATGCGGGGCTGGGAATGGGGGACTGGGAACGGGGGACTGGGAATGCGGGGCTGGGAATGGGGGACTGGGAATGGGGGGCTGGGAATGCGGGGCTGGGAATGCGGGGCTGGGAATGGGGGACTGGGAATGGGGGGCTGGGAATGTGGGGTTGGGAATGGGGGACTGGGAATGGGGGACTGGGAATGCGGGGCTAGGAATGGGGGACTGGGAATGTGGGGCTGGGAATGCAGGGCTGGGAATGCGGGGCTGGGAATGTGGGGCTCGGAATGCGGCGCTGGGAATGGGGGACTGGGAATGCGGCGCTGGGAATGCGGGGCTGGGAATGCGGGGCTGGGAATGGGGGACTGGGAATGGGGGGCTGGGAATGCGGGGCTGGGAATGCGGGGCTGGGAATGCGGGGCTGGGAATGGGGGACTGGCAATAGGGGACTGGCAATGGGGGACTGGGAATGCGGGGCTGGGAATGCGGGGCTGGGAATGTGGGACTGGGAATGTGGGGCTGGGAATGCGGGGCTTGGAATGCGGGGCTGGGAATGTGGGGCTGGGAATGTGGGGCTGGGAATGGGGGACTGGGAATGCGGGGCTGGGAATGGGGGACTGGGAATGCGGGGTTGGGAATGCGGGGCTGGGAATGGGGGACTGGCAATAGGGGACTGGCAATGGGGACTGGGAATGCGGGGCTTGGAATGCGGGGCTGAGAATGTGGGGCTGGGAATGTGGGGCTGGGAATGGGGGACTGGGAATGCGGGGCTGGGAATGGGGGACTGGGAATGCGGGGTTGGGAATGCGGGGCTGGGAATGCAGGGCTGGGAATGGGGGACTGGGAATGCGGGGCTGGGAATGGGGGACTGGGAATGCAGGGCTGGGAATGGGGGACTGGGAATGCGGGGCTGGGAATGTGGGGCTGGGAATGCAGGGCTGGGAATGGGGGACTGGGAATGCGGGACTGGGAATGTGGGGCTGGGAATGCGGGGCCAGGAATGGGGGACTGGGAATGCGGGGCTGGGAATGTGGGGCTGGGAATGTGGGACTGGGAATGCGGGGCTGGGAATGGGGGACTGGGAATGCGGGGCTGGGAATGGGGGACTGGGAATGCGGGGCCGGGAATGGGGGACTGGGAATGCGGGGCTGGGAATGTGGGGCTGGGAATGTGGGACTGGGGATGCAGGCCTTGGAAAGTGGGACTGGGATACGGGCCTGGGAATGTTGGATTGGGAATGTTGGTTTGGGAACGTCAGGTTGGGAATGTCGAAATGGAAATGTGGGATTGGGAATGTTGGCTTGGGAATGTCAGATTGGAAATGTGGGATTGGGGATATCAGATTAGGAATGTTCATTGGGTTGGTAATGCAGGACTGGGGATGTTGGTTTGGGAATGTTGGATTGGGGATGCTGGATTGGAAATGTGGGATTGGGAGGGTTGGGAATGTCAGGTTGGGAATGCAGGACTGTGAATGGTGGGAACGTGGGATTGGGAATGGGTTGGGAATACAGGACTGTGAATATTGGGAATGTCAGGTTGGGAATGCTGGACTGTGAATGTTGGGAATGTTGGGTTGGGAATGCAGGACTGTGAATGTTGGGAACGTGGGATTGGGAATGTTGGGTTGGGAATGCTGGACTGTGAATGTTGGGAATGTGGGATTGGGAATGCAGGAGTGTGAATGTTGCGAACGTGGGATTGGGAATGTCGGGTTGGGAATGCAGGAGTGTGAATGTTGGGAACGTGGGATTGGGAATGTCGGGTTGGGACTGCAGGACTGTGAATGTTGGGAATGTGGGATTGGGAATGTCGGGTTGGGAATGCTGGACTGTGAATGTTGGGAATGTGGGATTGGGAATGCAGGAGTGTGAATGTTGGGAACGTGGGATTGGGAGGGTTGGGAATGCAGGACTGTGAATGTTGGGAACGTGGGATTGGGAATGTCGGGTTGGGAATGAAGGAATGTGAATGTTGGGAATGTGGGATTGGGAATGCAGGAGTGTGAATGTTGCGAACGTGGGATTGGGAATGTCGGGTTGGGAATGCAGGACTGTGAATGTTGGGAACGTGGGATTGGGAATGTCGGGTTGGGAATGCTGGACTGTGAATGTGGGATTGGGAGTGTCGGGTTGGGAATACAGGACTGTGAACGTTGGGAATGTGGGATTGGGAATGTCGGGTTGGGAATGCTGGACTGTGAACGTTGGGAATGTCGGGATTGGGAATGTCGGGTTGGGACTGCAGGACTGTGAACGTTGGGAATGTCGGGATTGGGAATATCGGGTTGGGACTGCAGGACTGTGAACGTTGGGAATGTCGGGATTGGGAATGTCGGGTCGGGACTGCAGGACTGTGAATGTTGGGAATGTCGGGTCGGGAATGCAGGACTGTGAATGTTGGGAATGTCAGGATTGGGAATGTCGGGTTGGGACTGCAGGACTGTGAACGTTGGGAATGTCGGGATTGGGAATGTCGGGTTGGGACTGCAGGACTGTGAATGTTGGGAATGTCGGGATTGGGAATGTCGGGTTGGGAATGCAGGACTGTGAATGTTGGGAACGTGGGATTGGGAATGTCGGGTTGGGAATGCAGGACTGTGAACGTTGGGAATGTCGGGTTGGGACTGCAGGACTGTGAACGTTGGGAATGTCGGGTTGGGAATGTCGGGTTGGGACTGCAGGACTGTGAACGTTGGGAATGTCGGGTTGGGAATGTCGGGTTGGGACTGCAGGACTGTGAACGTTGGGAATGTCGGGATTGGGAATGTCGGGTTGGGAATGTCGGGTTGGGAATGTCGGGTTGGGACTGCAGGACTGTGAACGTTGGGAATGTCGGGTTGGGAATGTCGGGTTGGGAATGTCGGGTTGGGAATGCAGGACTGTGAACGTTGGGACTGTCGGGTTGGGAATGTCGGGTTGGGAATGCTGGAGTGGGACGGACCCGGTGCCGGTTGCTTCCAGAGTTGAGCTGCTCCAAGAACGCGCAGGAGGAGCTGGAGGAGCTGCTCCTCGAGGCCAGCCAGGACACGGGGCAGGAGCTGCCCTGAGCACCCGTGAGTGCATCCCATGGGATGGGGACGGCCCGGGGATGGGGCTCCCCTCGGCCCCACGGCTGCGCTCCTCTCTCGTGCAGGTCCGTGGGACGGAGGCTCCGGGATGGTTTTCTCCTCTTCCCCATGGAGAATCCAAGGCTGGGCTCCAGGACAAAGGGGTTCTTCCAAACCAAACTCCTGTTTCCCCAGCCCATTCCCAGCCCTCGGCCTCTTCCCCGCGTTCCCGAGCGGAAAGGCAGGACGGCAAAGAGGGAAAAGCCCCCGGATGGGTTCATCCCCATGGACACTACAAGGCACCTTCGCCTCCCTTTTCCCCTCTTTCTCTATGGAGGAGATTCCCACACTACAGGGACCGAGGTGGCGGAATTCCCGCAGGATTCCCGGGCCAGGCCGTGGCATTCCCAGCCACTCTGCTTATTTATTTGGAATTCCTTCTTTTCCTTTAGTTTTCGGGCTCTATTTATCATCAGCTGCACCGTTCCTGCCTGGGGATGCTCTTAGAATCCAGCAACTCCTTCCATCTCAATTCCTGCCTTTGGGAATACCGGGAAAACAACCCCTACACCCCCCCACCAAGCAGCATTGGTGGAGGTCCCCCCCCCCCATCCCCCTCGCAGCCAAAGTGGGGAACCCCTCTTTTTGAGTGGGAATCAGGATCCAAAGCGGGGCTGCTTCCAGGTTGGGATTCCCAGCGTTGGGAATGCCGTTCCCAAGGGCCGGGCTGGATTTCTCAGGGAGGGGGACGAGGACTCGGCGCTTTGTCTTTCTTAAGTGCAATAAATCTATCAGGGAGCCGGGGGGTGGCTTTTTGGGGGGGGGGGGGGGATTGGTGGCAATGGGGGGGCTCTATGGGGGGGGGGGGGCATTCGGTGGCATCTCTTTGTTAACACTGGTTTCTATTAAAGGAGCTGCATTCGGCTGTGGGGGCCCCCGGGCTATGGGGGGGGGGGAAGGATGGGAATGGGACCCCCCCATAACACAGCCCACCTGCACCCCACTATTGGTGCCCCCCCAGTATTGGTACCCTCACTATTGACCCCCCCCCCATTATTGGTACCCCCCCCTGCGGCCATTATTGGCCCCCACTATTGACCCCCCCCCCATTATTGGTACCCCCCCGCGGCCATTATTGACCCCCCCATTATTGGCAGCCTCCATTATTGCCCCCCTGCACCCCGTTATTGGTACCCCGCATTAGTGGTACCCCCCAATTGTTGCCCACTCAATTATTGCCCCCCCCCCGTATTGGTACCCTCCATTATTGATTCCCCCCCCGCACCCCCTTATTGGTACCCCCATTATTGGTACCCCCTATTATTGGTCCCCCCCCCACCCCCGTATTGGTACCCCCCATTATTGGTGTCCCCCTGCACCCCATTATTGGTACCCCCCATTATTGGTGTCCCCCTGCACCCCATTATTGGTACCCCCCATTATTGGTCCCCCCCCTGCACCCCATTATTGGTACCCCCCATTATTGCCCACTCAGTTATTGCCCCCCTGCACCCCAGTATTGGTACCCCCATTATTGGTACCCCCACTGCAGTCATTATTGGCCCCCATTATCCCCTCTCCATTATTGGCAGCCCCCATTATTGGTCCCCCCCATTATTGGTACCCCCCCCTGCACCCATTATGGTACCCCCATTATTGGTATGCCCCCCGCACCCCATTATTGATACCCCTCCCCACCCCTCATTATTGGTACCCCCATTATTTGTACCCCCATATTGCCCACTCAGTTATTGCCCCCCCCAAACCCCGGTATTGGTACCCCCATTATTGCTACCCACCTCTGCACCCATTCTTGGTGGCCCCCATTATTGGCCGCCCTCATTATTGGTACCCCCATTATTGCCCCTCTGCACCCCATTATTGATACCCTCCCCTGCACCCCATTATTGGCACCCCCCTGCACCCATTATTGATACCCTCCCCTGCACCCCATTATTGGCACCCATTATTGACCCCCCCTCATTAGTGGCCCCCCTGCAGCTTGTTATGGGTACCCCTGTTATTGCCCCCCCCCCCCCTTATTGGTACCTGCATTATTGGTGTGCACCCTATTACTGGCACTCCCATTGTTGCACACACCCCCCATTATTGGTACCCCCATTATTGGTACCCCCATTATTGATACCCCCATTATTGGTACCCCCCCATTATTGGTACCTGCATTATTGGTGTGCACCCTATTACTGGCACTCCCATTGTTGGTACACACCCCCCATTATTGATACCCCCATTATTGGTACCCCCATTATTGATACCCCCCCATTATTGGTACCCCCCCATTATTGGTACCCCTATTATTGATACCCCCCCATTATTGGTACCCCCATTGTTGATACCCCCCCAATTATTGATACCCCCCCCATTATCGGTACCCCTGTCATTATTGGTACCCCCATTATTGATATCCCCCCATTATTGATACCCACCCCATTATTGGTACCCCCATTATTGATACCCCCCCATTATTGGTACCCCCATTATTGATAACCCCCCATTATTGGTACCCCCCCATTATTGGTACCTGCATTATTGGTGTGCACCCTATTACTGGCACTCCCATTGTTGGTACACACCCCCCATTATTGATACCCCCATTATTGGTACCCCCATTATTGATACCCCCCCATTATTGGTACCCCCCCATTATTGGTACCCCTATTATTGATACCCCCCCCATTATTGGTACCCCCATTGTTGATACCCCCCCAATTATTGATACCCCCCCATTATCGGTACCCTGTCATTATTGGTACCCCCATTATTGATATCCCCCCATTATTGATACCCACCCCATTATTGGTACCCCCATTATTGATACCCCCCCATTATTGGTACCCCCATTATTGATAACCCCCCATTATTGGTACCCCCCATTATTGGTACCTGCATTATTGGTGTGCACCCTATTACTGGCACTCCCATTGTTGGTACACACCCCCCATTATTGGTACCCCCATTATTGGTACCCCCATTATTGATACCCCCATTATTGGTACCCCCCCATTATTGGTACCTGCATTATTGGTGTGCACCCTATTACTGGCACTCCCATTGTTGGTACACACCCCCCATTATTGATACCCCCATTATTGGTACCCCCATTATTGATACCCCCCCATTATTGGTACCCCCCCATTATTGGTACCCCTATTATTGATACCCCCCCATTATTGGTACCCCCATTGTTGATACCCCCCCAATTATTGATACCCCCCCATTATCGGTACCCCCGTCATTATTGGTACCCCCATTATTGGTACCCCCATTATTGATATCCCCCCATTATTGATACCCACCCCATTATTGGTACCCCCATTATTGATACCCCCCCATTATTGGTACCCCCATTATTGGTACCCCCCCATTATTGGTACCTGCATTATTGGTGTGCACCCTATTACTGGCACTCCCATTGTTGGTACCACCCCCCATTATTGGTACCCCCATTATTGATACCCCCCCATTATTGGTACCCGCATTATTGATACCCCCCCATTATTGGTACCCCCATTATTGATACCCCCCCATTATTGGTACCCCCATTATTGATACCCCCCCATTATTGGTACCCCCCCATTATTGGTACCCCCATTATTGATACCCCCCATTATTGGTACCTGCATTATTGGTACCCCCATTATTGATACCGCCCCATTATTGGTACCCCCATTATTGATAACCCCCCATTATCGGTACCCCCCTCATTATTGGTACCCCCATTATTGATACCTCCCCATTATTGGTACCCCCCCATTATTGGTACCCCCATTATTGATACCCCCCATTATTGGTACCCCTATTATTGATACCCCCCCCCCGAACCAGGCATCATCCAAAGCACAGAGCAGGAGGTTGAGCTGGTTTATTATGGGCTGACCCCCCCCTTACATTGTCACCCCCCCCATATCCCTCCCCTTAAGGGACCCTCTCCCCATGGCGGGGTTCCCTTGTGTCTCCCCCAGTTCCACCCCATGGTGGCCTCCTCGTAGGGTTGGGACAGGAGCCGTCCCCCTCCCTGCCCCCAGAGCATCCTCCGTGGGTACCGATGGGGTCCTTGGATCCCGGCATCCCTCGGGATGCGGGCACTGGACGCCGTGGCTCTCCCGCGGCGCCGCCTGGAGCCGGTCGAGCCCCCGCAGGAGCCCCATCTTGTGCCGGATGGAGTGGTCCAGGTTGACGGTGACGGCGAGCAGGACGCGCGCCTCGCGGGCCGTGAAGGGGAAATCGCGCTGCAGGAAGCTCTGGAAGAGCTCGGGGTCCCCGTCCAGGCTGAGCGCGTTGTGCAGCGCCTGCCGCAGCGCTCCCAACTCGCCCGCGTGCTCCTCGAAGATGCTCCAGAGGGAGCGGGCGCCGAGCCCCGGCTCCGCGGGGCCTTGCCAGGCGTCCTCGGCGCACTGCAGCGCCCAACTCAACCGGCACGGCCACCCGTCGGCCAACACCACCCAGGCGGCCGCCGCTCGCGGGGCCACGGCGCCGGCGCCGCGGTGCAGGAGCAGGCGCAGGGTGATGGGGATGGTGTTGACGACGCGGCGCACGTGGGTGCCGCAGCTGGGGAGGTAGCGAGCCAAGGGGTCGGCGCCGTCGCGGAGGCAGTGGAACGCTTCGTGGATGCAGCGCACGGCGTCGGCGTCGGCGGTGGCGTCGCCGCGGTCCGCGGCCGTGCCGTGGCCCTTGGCGCGGCGCCGCTCCACGTTGCGGGTGATGATGCGGTACAAGAGGTCCTCCCGCGTCTGGATGGCGGCGTCCAGGAAGTGGAGGCGGGAGCGGGCGCCCATCTCCGGATGGAGAAGGGCAACGAGACGGTGCGGTTGAGGTAGAGGTACCCGTTGTCGGCCAGCCCCTTCATGCAGCCCGTCTGCTCCAGGCAGGGCACGATGACGCTGGGGTCCACGGCCAGGATGAAGATGAAGGGCGCGTTGGCGTCCGACAGCAGCGTGTTGACGGCGTTGAGCACGCCGGCCACCTTCTCCGGGTAGCAGAGCTCCAGGCTGGTGATCTCCAGCACCACGCGGAGCCGGCGCCGCTCGAAGACCTCCATGAAGGCCAAGAAGTCGACGAGCGCCTGCACCTCGGCGCGCACCTTGCTCATGAAGCCCAGCTGCGAGGAGAAGCGCTCGCTGTTGGTCAAGCGCTCGATCTTCTGCTTCTCGCTCACCAGCAGGTTCTTGACGATGGAGACGGCGCCCAGCACCAACCCGGAGCCCGACAGCGACGCGATGCCGCTGCCCAGCACCTTCAGCACCGGGCTCTCCTTGACGCCCGGCACCAGCAGCGCCACCAGCAGCACGGCCACGCCGGCGCCCAGCGCCGCCAGCATGCCCACAGCTTGAGGCACGTGCCCCGCTTGAGCACCCATTCCCGCTGGCTGAAGCCCGAGGCGAAGCGGGGCCGCGAGCCCAGCACGTGGAAGACGCTGAGGGGCAGGGCCCCGAAGTGGCTGCGGATGCTGTGGCACAGCGCGGTCACCAGCCCGGCCCAGAGGCGGTCGCAGCCGGCGAATTGCCAGGCGCTGAAGCGGATGAAGATGAAGGCGAGGGCGCGGCGCCGCAGGTGGCCCTCGGTGATGACGGCGCGGTAGAAGCTCAGGTACCAAAGGGCCTGGAGAAGCCCCAGCCCTTGGGGCTGCGAGGGCGCTGCCGGCCCCGGAGCTCCTCGGAGGCTTCCAGCTCGGCCATCTCCTGGCGCATGAAACCTGCGGGGACGGGGAGGGATGGGATGGGATGGAAGGGGATGGAAGGGGAGAGGGGAGAGGAGAGGAGAGGAGAGGAGAGGAGAGGAGAGGAGAGGAGAGGAGAGAGAAAAGAGAAGGGAAGAGAAGGGAAGAGAAGAGAAGAGAAGAGAAGAGAAGAGAAGAGAAGAGAAGAGAAGAGAAGAGAGAAGAGAGAAGAGGGAAGAGAAGAGAAAGAAGAGAAGAGAAGAGAAGAGAAGAGAAGAGAAGAGAAGAGAAGAGAAGAGAAGAGAAGAGAGAAGAGAAGAGAAGAAGAGGGAAGAAAAGAGAGAAGAGGAAGAGGAGAAAAGAGGAGAAAAGAGAAGAGGAGAGGAGAGAAGAGAAGAGAAAAGAAGAGAAGAGAAGAGAAGAGAAGAGAAGAGAAGAGAAGAGAAAAGAAGAGGGAAGAAAAGAGAGAAGAGGAAAAGAGAAAAGAGAAAAGAGAGGAGAGGAGAGAAGAGAAGAGAAGAGAAGAGAAGAGAAGAGAAGAGAAGAGAAGAGAAGAGAAGAGAAGAGAAGAGAAGAGAAGAGAGAAGAGAAGAGAAGAGAGAAAAGAGAAGAGAAGAGAAGAGAAGAGAAGAGAAGAGAAGAGAAGAGAAGAGAAAAGAGAAGAGAAGAGAAGAGAGAAAGAGAAGAGAAGAGAAGAGAAGAGAAGAGAAGAGAAGAGAGAAGAGAAGAGAAGAGAAGAGAAGAGAAGAGAAGAGAGAAGAGAAAGGAAGGGATGGGGTGAGATGGGATGGCATTGGATAGGGTTGGATGAGATCAGAACACGTGAGATGATGGGATGGATGGAATGAGATGAAATGAGATGAAATGATATGGGATGAGATGAGATGAAATGATATGGGATGGGATGAGATGGGATGGGATGAGATGAGATGAGATGAGATGAGATGAGATGAGATGAGATGAGATGAGATGAGATGAGATGAGATATATATGGGATGGGATGGGATGAGATGAGACGGGACAGGACAGGATGGGATGGCATTAAGTGGTTGGATAAGATCAAGATAGGTGAGATGGGATGAGATGACATGGGGAGGGATGGAATAAGGTAGGATGGGTTGAGCCAGGATGCCATTGGATGGAATGGGGTAGGATGGGTTGAGCCAGGATGCCATTGAATGGAATGGGGTGGGATAAGGTCAGGATGGATGAGACGGTGGGATGGGACCGGATGGAATAAGGATGGGATGGGATTGAATGTGATGGGGATGGCATGGGACAGGATCAAGATGGGGTAGGATTTGATGGATGGGATGAGACAAGAAGGGATGGAGTGGGATGGGATGGGAGAGATTGGAATAGGCGAGATGATGATGAGATGGGGATTGGAATAGGTGAGAGGATGATGGGATGGGGATTGGAATAGGTGAGATGGGGTGGGATGGGGATTGGAATAGGTGAGATGGGGTGGGATGGGGATTGGAATAGGTGAGAGGATGATGGGATGGGGATTGGAATAGGTGAGAGGATGATGGGATGGGGATTGGAATAGGTGAGATGGGGTGGGATGGGGATTGGAATAGGTGAGATGGGGTGGGATGGGGATTGGAATAGGTGAGAGGATGATGGGATGGGGATTGGAATAGGTGAGAGGATGATGGGATGGGGATTGGAATAGGTGAGATGGGGTGGGATGGGGATTGGAATAGGTGAGATGGGGTGGGATGGGGATTGGAATAGGTGAGAGGATGATGGGATGGGGATTGGAATAGGTGAGAGGATGATGGGATGGGGATTGGAATAGGGAGAGGATGATGGGATGGGGGATTGGAATAGGTGAGATGGGGTGGGATGGGGATTGGAATAGGTGAGAGGATGACGGGATAGGATGGGATGGGGATTGGAATAGGTGAGATGATGATGAGATGGGGTTGGGATTGGAATAGGTGAGATGATGATGGGATGGGGTGGGATTGGAATAGGTGAGATGATGATGGGATGGGGTGGGATTGGAATCGGTGAGATGATGATGGGATGGGTTGGGATTGGAATAGGTGAGATGATGATGGGATGGGGTGGGATTGGAATAGGTGAGATGATGATGGAATGGGTGTGGGATGGGGGATTGCAGTAGGTGAGATGATGATGGATGGGGTGGGATGGGATGGGGTCAGATGGGTTCAGATGGGATAGAACAGGACCGGGACGCAGGAGCCGATGGGATGGGGATGGGATGGGGGGGATCAGGGGGACGCTGGTCCCGCACCCACCGGTGACCTTGTCGAGCAGCGAGAAGAGGCGATGGGTGCAGGGGGCGAAGACCCCGACGGTGACCGGGGTGCCCGTGTGGCAAAGGGTGCGGGAGAGGCAGCGGCAATAGAGGTCATCCTCCGAGAGCGGCTCTGCAGGGGGAATGGGATGGATGGGATGGGATGGATGGGATGGGATGGATGGATGGGATGGGATGGGATGGGATGGATGGGATGGGATGGGATGGGATGGGATGGGATGGGATGGGATGGATGGGATGGGATGGATGGGATGGATGGGATGGATGGGATGGGATGGATGGATGGGATGGATGGATGGGATGGGATGGGATGGGATGGGATGGGATGGGATGGATGGGATGGGATGGATGGGATGGGATGGATGGGATGGATGGGATGGGATGGGATGGATGGATGGATGGGATGGATGGGATGGATGGGATGGATGGGATGGGATGGGATGGATGGGATGGGATGGGATGGATGGATGGGATGGATGGATGGGATGGATGGGATGGGATGGGATGGGATGGGATGGGATGGGATGGGATGGATGGGATGGGATGGATGGGATGGGATGGATGGGATGGGATGGATGGGATGGGATGGATGGGATGGATGGGATGGGATGGATGGATGGGATGGATGGGATGGGATGGATGGATGGGATGGATGGGATGGGATGGATGGGATGGGATGGGATGGATGGGATGGATGGGATGGGATGGGATGGGATGGATGGGATGGATGGGATGGATGGGATGGATGGGATGGGATGGATGGGATGGGATGGGATGGATGGGATGGATGGGATGGGATGGGATGGGATGGGATGGGATGGATGGGATGGATGGGATGGGGTGGATGGATGGGATGGATGGGATGGGATGGATGGGATGGGATGGGATGGGATGGTGGATGGGATGGATGGATGGGATGGGATGGGATGGATGGGATGGGATGGGATGGATGGGATGGATGGATGGATGGATGGGATGGGATGGGATGGATGGGATGGGGATGGGATGGGATGGGATGGGATGGGATGGATGGGATGGATGGGATGGATGTGGTGACCAGACAGGCCAGGAGATCCCATTCCCTCTTCCCATCCCCGGTACCTTTGTGCTCCTGGGGCTCCAGCTCAGCGTGGGGGCTGCCCCCCGCCGCGGTCAGGCAGGGCAGGTTCTCACAGCACCCGCCCCACGGCGAGCAGGGACCCTGTGGGGACACCATGGGGGGAACAGGGGCACACCAAGGGGACATGGAGATAGGGGGATGTGGGCATATGGAACACTGGGATAGGGAACATGGGGATGTGTGGACACTGGGACAGCCCATCCTGGGGACACTGGTGTGGGGGGCCCCCCAACCCATCACTCCTGCACAAGCCATCTCCAGGACCTGCCCCATCCCACACCCCATATCCCATACCCCATTCCCCATACCCTATACCCCATATGCCATATCCCATACCCCATTCCCATACCCTATACCCCATATGCCATATCCCATACCCCACACCCCATATCCCATACCCCATTCCCCATACCCTATACCCCATATGCCATATCCCATACCCCATTCCCCATACCCGATATGCCGTATCCTATACCCCATACCCCATATCCCATACCCTATTCCCCACACACCCCATACACCCCACAACCCATAGACCCCATATCCCATATCCTACACTCTATACACCCCATACCCCATACACCCCACACCCCATACACCCCACACCCCATACACCCCATATCCTATACCCCATACACCCCACACCCCATATCCCCCCTACCCCATACACCCCATACCCCACACACCCCATACCCTACACACCCCACACCCCATACACCCCATACCCTATACCCCATACACTCCATATCCTATACCACATACACCCCACACCCCATACCCCATATACCCCATACCCCATATCCTATACCCCACACCCCATACACCACATACCCCACACACCCCACACCCCATACACCTCATATACCCCATACCCCATACACTCCATATCCTATACCCCATACACCCCACACCCCATACCCCATATACCCCATACCCCATATCCTATACCCCACACCCCATACACCCCATACCCCACACACCCCACACCCCATACACCTCATATACCCCATACCCCCCACACCCCATACCCCATACACCCCATACCCCATACCCTATACCCCATACACCCCATATTCTATACCCCATACACCCCACACCCCATATCCCCCATACACTCCATATCCTATACCACATACACCCCACACCCCATACCCCATATACCCCATACCCCATATCCTATACCCCACACCCCATACACCACATACCCCACACACCCCACACCA